>NW_007378036.1:0-13235 GCF_000475195.1 Diaphorina citri | reverse complement strand
TCATGCAAATGATTGATTCTGTGACTGGCTGTTGCGGGGCCCACTCAGCCTCGTGAGGAAAATGAGTAGCTATTACATATAAATGCGCATAGCGACCGGTGCCAGCATGGTAGGTAAACATTGGATTTTAGGATTATTTTAGGATTATTATTTTCCTGTTTACCAGGCGAGAGTCTTGACCACTACACCACCGAAAGAGGTAATAAAGAGACCTGAGATACAGTAAAAGACTATTGTGTCGGTCCCTTCTCGCTCATCCGATGAAAGACTACGCGTTGGGCATGCTACGACACAGACCACACGAGTCTAACGTAGCCGTTTTGTGATAGAAAGTACATGCAAAATGTGATACAGAGTACAAAAATGTGATGGTAAAGTACAACTAATCTGCCTTATTGGTGTAGTGGTCAAGACACTCTTCTAGTAAACAGAAGAGCGTGGGCCGTTTTATCCTCAACATTGGTTGAGACTTTAACCACAATTATTATTAATTAGATTCATATTAGACACCCAAATTCAATATCCTTGTTAGATCAACTTGGACGGTTTGTTTGTCTGTTAGTTCGTTTGTGTTTGTTTCTTTCTTTTTGTCTCTTCGTTTGTTACTCTGTTTGTTTGTTTTCTTCTTTTTAATGAGGCTGACACTTTTGGTTTTGGAGTAAAGCCTAGCCATTGCCCAAGCAACTGATATGGCTGTAAATAGGCAACATATTGCCGACCTACAGTGTTGCTAATAGTTGCTGAGCATTGCTGAACGATGTTACTAACTGTATGGCACTAGGGCAGGATATCACAAAGTATTACGCTAAGACACACAAACAACTAGTATACCAGTATGCCACTAACGGCAGACAGAGAACTAACAAGAGTCATATGTAAAATGTAAATGCAGTTCCTTCTTCTTCTTCTTCTTCTCCTTCTCCTCCTCCTTCTTCTTCTCCTCCTCCTTCTCCCCCTCCTTTCTTTCTCATGTCTATATGTTTTTTTCTTATTCTATTCTATACGTAGAGGTATAAAGAAACTTTTTTTTTATATAGAGAAAAGAAAGAGTCAAGAATTTTTTTCTTTTTTTTTATATTTTCCAATTTTCACAAGAAAAAGAAGACGGGAATGTTATGGGAATAGACAGGGTGTTTTCAAAATCAGAGTCACCACGTCCCCAAATTCCTGTTTACCAGGCGAGAGTCTTGACCACTACACCACCGAAAGAGGTAATAAAGAGACCTGAGATACAGTAAAAGACTATTGTGTCCCTTCTCGCTCATCCGATGAGAGACTACGCGGTGGGCATGCTACGACACAGACCACACGAGTCTAACGTAGCCGTTTTGTGATAGAAAGTACATGCAAAATGTGATACAGAGTACATGTACATTGGTAAAGTACAACTAATCTGCCTTATTGGTGTAGTGGTCAAGACACTCTTCTAGTAAACAGAGGAGCGTGGGCCGTTTTATCCTCAACATTAGTTGAGACTTTAACCACAATAACTACAGTAAGTAGCCTGGGGTAAAGGCACTCTTTAGTGTGAAAAAGCCTACGAGTGAGGCGAAACTCGAGTCGGTGTAAATAATAATCCCCAACTAAGAACCCTAGTCAACTATAAAATAAGGTAAGTCATTATTTAACCACAATAACTACAGTAAGTAGCCTGGGGTAAAGGCACTCTTTAGTGCGATTCGAGCAGTATAAATAAGCTTTGTTACTATCACAATATCAAAGCACCTAAAGAAGAAGAACGTCTGTGAATTCCTATTGAAAGTTGTAAATGTAAATGCAATTTCTTTGTGTTATTATATCACAACTTTGGTGCCCAATATCTCAATTTCCCAATATATCTGTAGGATTTTTTCCCAATATCTCAATAATCCTAACATCCAATGTTTACCTACCATGCTGGCACCGGTCGCTATGCGCATTTACATGTCATAGCTACTCATTTTCCTCACGAGGCTGAGTGGGCCCCGCAAGAGCCAGTCACGGAATCAATTATCTGCATACTTGACCCCGCCGGGAATCGAACCCGGGTCTCCCGCGTGCAAGGCGAGTGCAGTGACCACTACGCCATGGGAGCTGACTTCATATTGAAAGTTCTTACCATATATCTTTGGCTTCTGTCCATAGTAATTCCTGTGATAGTAGAATGTCACTCATATTGTCAGGGAGATCTTCGTCTGAGATTTGAGTAGCGTCCGGCCGAATATTATCCTCACCTGAAACCACCAAAATATTTGATCCAACAAAGTGAGATTCAAGATTTAACCTGGAGATTGTTCTTTTACTACATACTTTGCCTCTTTAGATTCGTTTTTTTTTTATTTTATTTTATTTTTTTTTTTTTTTTTATCTATCACTAACTCTAACTGCTAAGGTCCCATCGGGATAAAAGCCAAGAGAAAAGGAAGACAGGAGAGGAGAAAGCCAGCCGTTCCGAGAACAAACCTTATCTGTTCAGGATAGTTTACCCGGGCGGGAATCGGACCCGCGAACCCCGGGACCTTCTACATGACAAGCAAGCGTGTTACCACACTAACCGTTCCCCTATATCTTCACAGATACCTCTTCGTCTCTCCTATCAAGGATAAACAGGGTCGTCGTGTCATCATTGGGGTGGGAAGCAATTTGGACCCCCAAAAGTACACGGATGAAGACCACTTCAAAACCCACATGGTCACCTACGAGACCCTACTGTGGGACGAAGAGACCCAGATTCGGGGTCTCACCTATTTCGGTGACATCAAGGGAGTGTCCACCTCGCACATTACACTCTGGTCACCCACAGAATTCGCGAGAGTTATCAAATGGGGAGAGGTGAGTATACAATAATTTGCGACAAGAAAAGAAAATTAGAAACAGGCTGTATGTCTGCCACTCACGCTCAGGTTGTCTGACGGACCTAGGTCAGACAGTCTTAACGTGTGTGGTGGGAAAAACTCGACACCTAGGTATGCCTGTCAGACCGTCTGAGCATGAATGGCTGGCCTTATAATACTTGTATGACTGAATTCTCACGTAGTAAAGTCCTCCACCAAAAGTGGGATGTAAATAAAAATATTGTATTGTTTTTGTTTTCAGCAATCTATCCCGGCTCGTCACAAAGATGTTCATTTTTTTTTTTTTTTTAATTTGACGGGTTAGTCCCATTGTACAGTAAAAAATAAATTGAAATAGAAAAGCAAAATTGCAAAAAATAGTACATAAATTGCAAAAATAGTACATAAAAATCAATCAAGATAAAAAGGAAAAGGGAACATAGAATAAAATAAATCAAATCAATCAGGTTAAACATACCTATGAATTACATACCTAGTCTGGTAGGGGGAGATCTAATGGAAAGGCAGAATATCGGATTCCACCATCGGCAGAATATCGGATTTTTTACAGAAAACAAACAAATGGTCCATCTAAAATTTAAATCAAATTGCTTGTTATATACTAGACTCTCGATCGGTTCAAGTTTTGATGAAATTTGGCACCTGAGGCATCCAATTTTTTCTCTCAATTTGTACACAGACTGTAAGGTTTGCTCGTTAGATTCTAGAATCGATCGGACTTAGGAAGCTTGGTATTGGTGGGGGAAACTATTTATCTCACCTTCTGCATGTTTCAGAAACTTATCCGTGACCAAATGAAAGTCATGAGCCTGTGCCGGGAAGCTGCTACTGTAGCAAACCACGAACTCCAAGCACAGAGCCGAAAAAACTTCAACCCCGCCGGGAATCGAACCCGGGACCTCCGGAGTGCAAGCCTCGTGTAATACCCTATTTATTTATTTTATTATTTTTTTCAATTTCAAGCAAGGTTTTTATTTGTAATTTTGAATTTATTCTGCACCAAATACATAAGACCTTGTGTAGACTGCGGGAGTAAAGGGACTTTTCAGTCTCATTTCGGCAGTATAAACTATTCTATTAATCTCACCTTCTGCATGTTTCAAAAACTTATCCGTGACCAAATGAAAGTCATGAGCCTGTGCTGGGAAGCTGCTACTGTAGAACAACGAGCCTAGTTGGCACGCATGTATACACTTAGCCAGATCGGCACGGGAACATCCCCTGTCCGAAGACCTGGTATTGGTGAGTGTGGTACGGGACACAATCCCGTGCAGTGTCCGGGGCCTGTCCCGGTTGTGGGGACGACACGGTAGATCGTCCGTTGAGGCGTCTAGGATGAGCTAAGCCAGCCGTTCCGAGAACGAACTTCATCTGTTTAGAATAAAGTTCGTCCCGAGCGGGAATCGTACCCGCGATTTAGCGCTTACAAGGCAACCGTGTTACTCTCCGAGCTAATCTAAAGTGATGATATTTTTTCCACGGGTTTTAGGTGGCAGGGTTCGCCTGGACCTGGAGGAGCTCTTCCTCCCAACCACTAATCTTTTCATTCACTGTGAGCCTTTAAGATATTTCACCAGGGAGGTCTTGAATGCTCCTAGACTTTGTGGGTCCCTTTATATCCCTTTGTTTTTGAGGCATTTTAATGAGGACTCCTCATTTTTTATTTTACTTCTTTATTTAATTTTAATTAATTTTTATTATTTGTTTGTTTGTTACGTTTCAGGAGCTATTTATATTTAATTGGTTGATTTTAAGCTCATAATTTTCGTTAGGTACTTAATTTGTGTATTCTTTAACCCATCAAATATACGAGACCTTGTTTAGACCGCTGGGGTAAAGGGACTTTTCAGTCCTATTCGGGCAGGATAAACAAGGTATATTCTATTCTATGTTTCTACCAGGAGGCTCCGGGGAAGTTGTTCTCCAGTCCGGTGAAGGAGCCGTTCATACGTCAACTGTCCAAACTAATGACTACTTGCGCTGTGATACAAATAGGAGACTTCACTCTGTTCAAAGTGACAACCAATAAGGAGCAGACGGCTCGGGAGTTTATACGAGGTAAGAGGAGCGTTTTAGAAACGCCTCTGATGTCTTTCTATTAGATTCAATTTTCCGATTTCATCATCTCCAAAAAAAAAAAATCTTTTTTATTTTATTCAAACGTATTTAATTTTCAAGTCCTATTTCATCTTTTATTCAAACGTATTCAATTTTCAAGTATTTCATCTTAAAAATTATCAATTTCTTTAATCGCTTCTAAAAAATGAAAAAACTTTTTATCGAAATTTTATTCAAATTTTAGAAACGAGGTTTCTTCAAATAGGTAGTTATGGAACCTTAACTAGAAAAAAAAAACAAATTAACGAAAATTATGAGCTTAAAATCAACCAATTACATATAAATAGCTCCTGAAACGTAACAAACAAATAATAAAAATTATTGAAAATTAAATAAAAAAGCAAAATAAAAAATGAGGAGTCTTCATTAAAATGTCTCAAAAACAAAGGGATATAAGGGACCCACAAAGTCTAGGAGCATTCAAGACCTCCCTGGTGAAATATCTTAAAGGCTCACAGTGAATGAAAAATTTAGTGGTTGGGTGGAAGAGCTCCTCCAGGAGAACCCTGCCACTTAAAACCCGTGGAAAAAAATTACCCTTTTGGGGGAAAATAGTGACAGCATTCTGACATCTACATGAGTCCGACAGTGCAGCCCAATAAAAGGTACGAACCTTGCAATATAGAAATTCAACAAATAATTCAAACTACCACTATCACAATCGCCAAAGAAATAATTTTCAAAATAGTGAGTAATATTTCCAAAACAATATTATACTTTGTCAAATGGACGGGAGAATGATCAAAATACTGTCTGTCTTAAGTCAAGTAAAGACATGACCACTGGCCATGCTAGCTTGGAGAGTAGCATGTCTGCCTTGTAAGCGCTAGGTCACGGGTTCGAAGCCCACCAGAGCCGGATTTTGTCCTTAACAGATAAGGTTTGTTCCTTCCTTCTCTCTTCGATTTCGGGATGATGAGACCTCCCGCTACAGTTCCTTCTCCTTCTATCAAATTTCATAAATCTTAGAGTTCCTTCTATCAAATTTCATAAATCTTAGAGTTCCTTCTATCAAACGTCATAAATCTTAGAGTTCCTTCTATCAAACTTCATAAATCTTAGAGTTCCTTCTATCAAATTTCATAAATCTTAGAGTTCCTTCTATCAAACTTCATAAATCTTAAGAGTTCCTTCTATGAAACTTCATAAATCTTAGAGTTCCTTCTATCAAACTTCATAAATCTTAGAGTTCCTTCTATCAAATTTCATAAATCTTAGAGTTCCTTCTATCAAACTTCATAAATCTTGGAGTTCCTTCTATCAAACTTCATAAATCATAAAACAAAAACTATAAGTCAGGTTACCTTCATCATGATCGCTTCTATCTTTACATCAAAATACATCAGCTTGTTGGTATCCTCACTGGAACTAGTAGCCTGAGTCACTGCCTGAGTAGACATTAGGTTCTTGTGTAGATTCAGAGTGAACGCATTCAACCATAGAAGAGTAATGAGGTCGAATATAATTTGGATCGGGTTCAACTGAACGTAGAACTTGGGAGAAGGCACTGGAATCAGAACAGCGTACAGCTGAAGTTAAGCAACGTTGGTATCCGGACGGGTGACTATCTGGGCAATAGGGTGCTGCTTGCTTTTACATACATACTCGTTTATTTAGTAGAACAGGTCGACTATTCACAAAACTTCTCCACCAAGTTCTATCATTAAAATTTTGCTCATTTCTTTTCCCGGCCCCACTCAAGCTGGGTGAGGTTAATGTGAGGTGGCGGATAACTTGTTGGGAGGGTAAAAACCCCCCTCTAAAAACCCTGGCAATTATATAGTGCCAAAGTTTTTAGTGCCAACGTTAAACTGTCAATGATTTTTTTTTTTTTTCTCTGGTGCAAAGATTTGTGTTAAGTCTGAGGAAAATGAGTAGCTATGGCATATAAATGCGCATAGCGACCGGTGCCAGCATGGTAGGTAAACATTGGATTTTAGGATTATTGAGATATTGGGAAAATCCTACAATGCTGCAGTGAGCACCTAAGTTGTGACATAATAACACAAAGAAACTGCATTTACATTTTACATATGACTCTTGTTAGTTCTCTGTCTGCCGTTAGTGGTATACTGGTATACTAGTTGTTTGTGTGTCTTAGCGTAATACTTTGTGGTATCCTGCCCTAGTGCCATACAGTTAGTAACATCGTTCAGCAAAGCTCAGCAAGTATTAGCAGCACTGTAGGTCGGCAATATGTTGCTTATTTACTGCCATATCAGTTCCTTGGGCAATGGCTAGGCTTTACTCCAAAACCAAAAGTGTCAGCCTCATTAAAAAGAAGAAAACAAACAAACAGACTAACAAACGAAGAGACAAAAAGAAAGAAACAAACACAAACGAACTAACAGACAAACAAACCGTCCAAGTTGATCTAACAAGGATATTGACAAACGCCGACCCTGTGGAACGGGAAAATGCCAAGAAGAAGTTAATAACTATTACATATAAATCTACATAATTATATGAAATGTGTACTATGCCTATTCCGGCCCCAAGCACCAAAACTATATTGATACTGATATTATTTTTATTTCAGGTGATGTAAGAAGAGAGAATGTACCTGGGGGCGATGTACTTCTACATGCAGAGTTTACTTACTATTATTATCCCGGAGATATAAAGTTTCCCTGTAAGTACATAGCATTGAATCAAACTAGTAGTTCTGTGAACTGTAGACCTCACTCAAACTCTTTTGCCTAAGCTAAGACGAATGTAGGTAAGTATATGAATGCAATTATTCAGATGTATGGAAATACATAGGAAAGAAGGTATGTACCTAGAGGTACACAGGTACGTCTTACGTAATAAAGAGGACAGAGAACAGGTTTTATTATTTTACAATCCCGCGAAAGATTTAAAGACTGGTTGATCTTTTTCAAAACAATATAAGTATTTACCAAGAATTGGGATGGAAAGAACTCAAGGGTATACGAGGGTCATAAATGCGGTAATTTATCTATTTACTCAATCAAGAATTTTGTCACCAAAATTAGACCTGGAACACCACATTTCAAGGATCGACGTGTCTTAAATCAAGGAAGATGTGTACCAAATTTTATCAAAATCAAAACAGACAATCGGGAGTTATAGCGGAACAGACATTCAAACATCCAAATCAAATGCAAAACGGTCGAGTTAAAACGTAGACCTTCACTTTTTTCGGTCAAATATCAGACTTAACACAAATCTTTGCACCAGAGAGAACGGTCGAGTTAAAACGTAGACCTTCACTTTTTTCGGTCAAATATCAGACTTAACACAAATCTTTGCACCAGAGAGAAAAAAAAAAAAATCATTGACAGTTTAACGTTGGCACTAAAAACTTTGGCACTATATAATTGCCAGGGTTTTTAGAGGGGGGTTTTTACCCTCCCAACAAGTTATCCGCCACCTCACATTAACCTCACCCAGCTTGAGTGGGGCCGGGAAAAGAAATGAGCAAAATTTTAATGACTAAATAAACTGGAGAAGTTTTGTGAATAGTCGACCTGTTCTACTAAATAAACGAGTATGTATGTAAAAGCAAGCAGCACCCTATTGCCCAGATAGTCACCCGTCCGGATACCAACGTTGCTTAACTTCAGCTGTACGCTGTTCTGATTCCAGTGCCTTCTCCCAAGTTCTACGTTCAGTTGAACCCGATCCAAATTATATTCGACCTCATTACTCTTCTATGGTTGAATGCGTTCACTCTGAATCTACACAAGAACCTAATGTCTACTCAGGCAGTGACTCAGGCTACTAGTTCCAGTGAGGATACCAACAAGCTGATGTATTTTGATGTAAAGATAGAAGCGATCATGATGAAGGTAACCTGACTTATAGTTTTTGTTTTATGATTTATGAAGTTTGATAGAAGGAACTCCAAGATTTATGAAGTTTGATAGAAGGAACTCTAAGATTTATGAAATTTGATAGAAGGAGAAGGAACTGTAGCGGGAGGTCTCATCATCCCGAAATCGAAGAGAGAAGGAAGGAACAAACCTTATCTGTTAAGGACAAAATCCGGCTCTGGTGGGCTTCGAACCCGTGACCTAGCGCTTACAAGGCAGACATGCTACTCTCCAAGCTAGCATGGCCAGTGGTCATGTCTTTACTTGACTTAAGACAGACAGTATTTTGATCATTCTCCCGTCCATTTGACAAAGTATAATATTGTTTTGGAAATATTACTCACTATTTTGAAAATTATTTCTTTGGCGATTGTGATAGTGGTAGTTTGAATTATTTGTTGAATTTCTATTGCAAGGTTCGTACCTTTTATTGGGCTGCACTGTCGGACTCATGTAGATGTCAGAATGCTGTCACTATTTTCCCCCAAAAGGGTACGTTTGCTTTTGCTATTAAAATTTAACATATACATATAATTATTCACTCTGTGTTCTCAGCTCATCCTAGGACCGCCTCAACGGACGATCTACCGTGTCGTCCCCACAACCGGGCAGGCCCCCGGACACTGCACGGGATGTGTCGCGTACCACACTACACCATACCAGGTCTTCGGAACAGGGGATGTTCCTCGTGGCCGATCTGGCTAAGTGTATACAATGCGCGTGCCAACCAGGCTCGTTGTTTCTACAGTAGCAGCTTCCCAGCACAGGCCTCATGACTTTCATTTGGTCCACGGATAAGTATTTGAAACCATGCAGAAGGTGAGATTTAATAGAATAGTTTATAACTGCCGAAATGAGACTGAAAAGTCCCCTTTACTCCGCCGCAGTCTAACACAAGGCTCTTATGTATTTGGTGGCAGATAAATTCAAAATTACAAATAAAAACCTTGCTTGAAATTGAAAAAATAATAAAATCAAGTAAATAGGGTATTAAACGGAGGCTTGCACTCCGGAGGTCCGGGTTCGATTCCCGGCCGGGTTGAAGGTTTTTCGGCTCCGTGCTTGGAGTTCGTGGTTTGCTACAGAAAAAATAGCAGAGCTTTCCCGGCACAGGCTCATGACTTTCATTTGGTCACGGATAAGTTCTGAAACATGCAGAAGGTGAGATAAGATAGTCCCCCACCAATACCAAGCTTCCTAAGTCCGATCGATTCTAGAATCTAACGACCAAACCTTACAGTCTGTGTACAAATTGGAGAGAAAAAATTGATGCCCAGGTGCCAAATTTCATCAAAACGTTGAAACCGATCGAGAGTCTAGTATATGAACAAGCCAATTTGATTTAAATTTTAGAATGGACCATTTGTTTGTGTTCTGTAAAAAATCCGATATCTGCGCGATGGTGGGAATCCGATATTCTCGCCTTTCCATTTAAGATCATCCCCTACCAGACTAGGTATGTAATTCATAGGTATGTTTAACGCTGATTGATTTGATTTATTTTATTCTATGTTTCCCCTTTTCCTTTTTATCTTGATTGATTATTTATGTACTATTTTTGCAATTTATGGACTATTTTTGGCAATTTCTGCTTTTTCTTATTCAATTTCATTTTTTACTGTACAATGGGGACTACACCGGTCAAATTAAAAAAAAAAAAAAAAAAAAAAAAAACGAATCTAAGAGGGCAAAGTATGTAGTTTATAATAGATATCATCTCCAGTGTTAAATCTGTAATCTCGAACTTGTTGGTGGATTCTTATTTTATAGCATTTTGGTGTGCAGTGAGGTGATGTAAGGTTCGCGCGGATCGCTGATTCGAGAGGGTCTCAGACGAAGATCTCGCTGACAATTATGAGTGACAGTTCTACTATGCACAGGAATTGCTATGGACAGGAAGGCCAAAGATATATGGTAAGAACTTTCAATATGAAGTCAGCTCCCATGGCGTAGTGGTCACTGCACTCGCCTTGCACGCGGGAGACCCGGGTTCGATTCCCGGCGGGGTCAAGAAATTTGTATTATGCAGATAATTGATTCCGTGACTGGCTCTTGCGGGGCCCACTCAGCCTCGTGAGGAAAATGAGTAGCTATGACATGTAAATGCGCATAGCGACCGGTGCCAGCATGGTAGGTAAACATTGGATGTTAGGATTATTGAGATATTGGGAAAAAATCCTACAGATATATTGGGAAATTGAGATATTGGGCACCAAAGTTGTGATATAATAACACAAAGAAATTGCATTTACATTTACAACTTTCAATAGGAATTCACAGACGTTCTTCTTCTTTAGGTGCTTTGATATTGTAATAGTAACAAAGCTTATTTATACTGCTCGAATCGCACTAAAGAGTGCCTTTGCCCTAGGCTACTTACGGTAGTTATTGTGGTTAAAGTCTCGACACAATAGTCTTTTACTGTATCTCAGGTCTCTTTATTACCTCTTTCGGTGGTGTAGTGGTCAAGACTCTCGCCTGGTAAACAGGAAAATGTGGGTTCGATTTCAGCCGAGGCATGGACTTTTATCCTCCTTTATTTGATAATTTGACCACACAGACCACAGCTCCTTGTACTCTGTATCACATTTTGCATGTACTTTCTATCACAAAACGGCTACGTTAGACTCGTGTGGTCTGTGTCGTAGCATGCCCACCGTGTAGTCTTTCATCGGATGAGCGAGAAGGGACACAATAGTCTTTTACGGTATCTCAGGTCTCTTTATTACCTCTTTCGGTGGTGTAGTGGTCAAGACTCTCGCCTGGTAAACAGGAAAATATGGGTTCGATCTCAGCCGAGGCATGGACTTTTATCCTCTTTTATTTGATAATTTGACCACACAGACCACAGCTCTAAGGGTTAGGTGGTAGAGAACGTCTCCGGCGTTAACCTCGCCTAGTGGTTACCTTCCACTCGAGAGTCTATTATTATTTCTTCACTCCGGTTCCCAGGTGTATCAAGCTGGAACCCGTATGGGCCGAGTTCCACACATCCTCCGACCCCTCCCCCCACACCGCTGTTCCACCACAGCTCTAAGGGTTAGGTGGTAGAGAACGCCTCCGGCGTTAACCTCGCCTAGTGGTTACCTTCCACTCAAGAGTCTATTATTATTTCTTCACTCCGGTTCCCAGGTGTATCAAGCTGGAACCTGTATGGGCCGAGTTCCACACATCCTCCGACCCCTCCCCCCACACCGCTGTTCCGTTCCTGGACAACTTCCCCCTTACCATCTGGGCACACACCCGGCCCAGCCCTGGTGACAGCACGCCTCGCACGGGACAAACCCGACTGGCTGACATACACGCTGTGGCCTATGTGTCCAATCTGATATCGGTGCAGCTGAATCACTACCAGGTCCTGTTCCTGCTGAGACTGGCTGAGGATATATCAGAGGTGAGATATATTAAAGAGGTTTCATATTGTTAAAGGGCTGTGTTGTCGGTAAAGGATATTAATATAGGAAAAAAGAACAACGTCTTCACTTGACCAGTAACTTTGGAAACTGTAGAAATAAAATTACCAACAGTTTCCAAAGTTACTAGTCAAGTGAAGACGTTGTTCTTTTTTCCTATATTAATATGTTGCTACTTGGCCGATTGACTCTCTGAGATAAGTATGTTAAAGGGCAAAAGACGCACAATTTAGAAGAAAAAAAGTTTGGATAGAGAGAACTGTAACTACTAAGGTCTTATCGTCCCAAATTGGAAGAGAGAAGGAAGACAGGATAGGAGAAAGCCAGCCGTTCCGAAAACGAACCTTAACTGTTGAGATAAAATCCGCCCCCGGGCAAGAATCGAACCCGCGGCCTAGCGCTTACAAGGCAGACGCACTACCAACCAAGCTAACTAGGCTGGCTCACTACTTTTTTGTAAGCTCAGAACGAATACAATTAGTACTAAAATAAGTTGGTTACATTCCTGAGTATGGACGCACAGAAAAATTTTTTTTTTTTTTTTTTTTTTTTTTTGATAATGGTGAAATATTTAAAAATTAATTCAGACAAAAAAATAATAATATTTTTATGTCACTTCTGCTCCTGCTGCGATAGAGTCAACATCTATTTTGGTCTGAAGATGATGTCCTGAGTGACATCGAAAGCTTACCAATTTAAAAAATTTTAATCGTAATTGTCTTCATAAAAATATTGTTATTTTTATCTGAACTAATTAGAGGTAAGTTTATATAAACTTTGATACTTGGCAGCCTCCATGGCCTAGCGAATCACACTGGCTATGCACGCCGGATTCGTATAAGTTCAACCCAACTTTTAAGGCCGTTTGCCCCTACACCTCAGCCTCGGATTGGACTTTTTCTGTACGGAGCAACTGCCCGCCGCGCCGGAATTTTCGGGTTCAATTTCCGGCAGGTTCGTAGTTATTTCGGCTCTGTGCTTGATGTTCGAAGTGCACTCAGTCTCGTGAGGACAATTGAGTAGCTTGAATCGAG
>NW_007378035.1:140010-167323 GCF_000475195.1 Diaphorina citri | reverse complement strand
TTATATTTATTATCATTATTTTAATGGTTGTCTGATATTTATTATTCTCTCCAAATTACTTTATCAACTTCCTCTTTCTTCTTGTCCGATTTTTTCTCAGTATTTCGAATTTCATGCACCAGTTGGATGCTCCCATTCTTTTGCCTTGAGCATTTATTTATATTTATTTTATAGTATTATTATTCCCCGCCTGTCTAAATTATCTTCGTTCGACTGCGTTTCCATTTCTATTTTTTGAATTGTCTGCAGCGTGGTACCCCATTTTTCCCCCTTTTAAAATTTCCCGTAGAATTAAAAAAAGAAGAAGAAGAAGAAGACGAAAAAGAAGAAGGAGAAGAAGAAGAAGAAGAAGAAGAAGAAGAAGAAGAAAAAAAAATCGAAGTTCAAGCCTAGTGTGATAGATAGCCATTTTGCCACGAAATAGCTTTTCCAATGAAATTAACAGAATCAACCAAAGGGTCCCAAAGGTACACTGAAAAACTTTAGCAATTAAAAACAGCAGTTGTAAACAGTGAAGAAAAAGACGGAATAAATATTTTCAAGACATCAAAATAAATGTATCATAATAATTATCATGTATAATATAAGTATTTTTTTTTCTTTTGCTTTATTGAGTGATTTGTGATACATAGTTGTCAATGTTGAATCATAAACGTACAAGTAAAAACTACACAAATCTTTACTTTTGAATAAATCTAGGTACCTATTGCAAATGCATAAATATGGTCAAGTACAGCCATGGAATTTTTGGTACTCTTTTCAATGGACTACTACTCAGAATAAGTCAGATCCTGAAACATTCTCACTCGTCAACTCCCCATAGCGAGTTATGATCTGACTCACTGACTCAGTAGTTCCTTTTCAATGGACCACTACTCAGAATAAGTCAGATCCTGAAACATTCTCACTCGTCAACTCCCCATAGCGAGTTATGATCTGACTCACTGACTCAGTAGTTCACTGAAAAGAGTAGTTCTTTTCTATAACTCACTCTTTAACACATCTCTATGAGAATCTAATTGGATGAGTACGGTTTCCTTATGTAATTCATTATGATAGCACCAAGCTTAACACTGACACAAATTATGATTTTTTTTCTATATATGTACATTGTACATACAATAAAGGTACAAAATAATAATATAAGTAGAGGAAGTATTGGTACATATAAATAGAAAATAGACAAGGTTAAAAGGAAGTGGTTCATAACCAGCGAGGGGTCACTTGTCGAGGGGAAAAATCGAAGAGGTTGACAAAAAAAGGACTTTTTCTCAAGAGGTTTGTTGGAGGGAACTGTAACTGCTAAGGTCTTATCGTCCCAAAAGCAAAGAGAGAAGTAAGACAGTATAGCCAGCCGTTCCGAGAACGGACCTTGTCTGTTTAGGATAACATCCGCCTCGTTCGGGAATCGAACCCGCGACCTAATGCTTACAAGGCAGACGAGCTACCCTCCAAGCTAACTAGGCTGACTTGTTTCTTGTTAACATTTTAGAAACCTCCAAACTAATTCAGCTGGCAAGACGTTATTTACTGCAGGGGTAAAGGGACTTTTCAGTCTCATCCTAGCAGAATAAATGAGGCCTATCCTAAATATTGCAAATCTGTGACCCCTCCGAGGTTAATTTTGTATTCCAAGTAAGTATGTACCTACAATATGTACAAAGAAGAAGGCAAGTATTTACACAGTGGTGAATCAACTACCTATGGTCATATCAATATTATTATTCCTAAAGAGATAAGGTTCGTTCTTGGAACGGCTGCCTTTCTCCTATCCTGTCTTTCTTCTCTCTTCGCTTTCGGGACGATAAGATCTTAGCAGACTTGGGTCTCCTAGAGTGTGAAAGGTCTGTCTATATCATTTTTATAGGTTTGGATATTCAGGCGGCATCGCGCGACTCGAGTCGCCGGTTTACGCCAATGTGTGGTGTGGATTCGTAGAAGCTTGACCCGTCTTTTTTTTGTTGCCCTTACAACTAAGCCTCTGAGTGGGCTTTTTGTGTGTGTCTAATCGTCCAATGTGCGGCAGGCCTTAGACTATTTTTAATACCGCAAAAAGGAGGCCTAAGACCTTCATCTTACCTCACCATTATGTCTGTTTACCATGCATATTTGAAATTGGGATAGGGGGTGAAGATAGCTAAAGAATAAACGATAAAGACCATTTATAAAGGAGAAAAGAGGAAAGAAAGATGCAAGGATACCTACATATAAGACGATATCTTTTCTTCTTCTCCTCTTTCTTCTTCTTTTTCTTTGTCTCATCTTTCTACTTCTTCTTGATATTTCAAATCTAGTAAATCCAGGTGGACTTTTTTTTTGAAAAGGTTTGATAGAGGGACCTGTAACTGCTAAGGTCTTATCGTCCCCGAAATCGAAGAGAGAAGGAAGACAGGACAAGAAAAAGCCAGCCGTTCCGAGAACGAACATTATCCCAACGGGATAAAATCAAATTATTTAAATCTAGTAAATCCAGGTGTTTTTTTCGTCCCCGAAATCGAAGAGAGAAGGAAGACAGGACAAGAAAAAGCCAGCCGTTCCGAGAACGAACATTATCCCAACGGGATAAAATCCGCCACGGGCGGGAATCGAACCCGCGGCCTAGCTTTTACAAGGCGGACGCTACCAGCCAAGCTTACTAGGCTTTCAATTCAGGTGGAAGTATATGTAGTGCCAGCAACCTCCGTGCCCGAGTGGGTATCACACTAGGCTTGCACGCCGCGCTGGAGGTCTCGGGTTCAATTCCCCGCGGGGTCGAAGTTTTTTCGGCTCTGTCTTGGAGTTCGGTGTACACTCAACCTCATGGGGACAATGGAGTAGCTACTTTAATCGAGTAGCGACCAGTGGCGTTCCTCATTTACCAGTACATGTGTATGTCCTAATGGCTTAAGCAAGGTTTTTGCGGGAGTAACACGCCAGGCTCCAGGTTGCAGATGAAGATGCTGCCAAGGAGGATATAAGCACAGATGATGAGAATGGAAAGTACGAGGGGAGCTATCAGCTTGGTCTTCTCCGTGCGCTTCTGGAAATCCTTCGTCTTGTGCTTGTAGTTGTTGTACTCATGTACATAGTTGATGTTCAGATAGTACGGCTGGTTGAGGTTCCCCTTCTCCAGCTCCTTCTTGAACTCATTCCTCTGTCTTTTCACTCTCATCCGCCTCTCCTTCTCCTCCATAAGGATCTCGTCATAGCAGCAATAGCCACACTTGGAGCAGAGGCAGCAACACATGGAATGTATGAAGCAGTTCTTGGCAAACTGGGCCAACACCAGACCGATGTTGGTGACGTAGATAAGGAAGATGGGGAGACCGATGATGGTGTAAATGATGGTGATGAGTTTGGTGGTCTGAGATTTGTTCTCGTACGTGTTGGCGTAGCCTGGAAATAAAAACAGAAGAGTGCAACAGGTTAATAATAGAAACAGGTAGCACTGACTCAATATTTCACTTTTTAGAGCACATTTTACTGCTCTCTTAACCCGACAGTAAGCTACTACTAAAATAATTACGGTCAAAATCTCTTGTAAAATCTAAAATAATTACGGTCAAAATCTCTTGTAATAAGTCGAACTCATGGCCTCTGTCTGACGATTTCAAAAATTTGACTGAAAACATATAAAAGCACTGACTCAATATTTTACTTTTTAGAGCACATTTTACTGCTCTCTTAACCCGACAGTAAGCTACTACTATAAGAATTACGGTCAAAATCTCTTGTAAAAAGTCGAACTCATGGCCTCTGTCTGATGATTTATTTCCAAAAATTTGACTGAAAACATATAAATTCCTCATTTACCAGTACATGTGTATGTCCTAATGGCTTAAGCAAGGTTTTTGCGGGAGTAAAGTATGTTCAGTCTCATTCAGTCCGTATAAACGGGAAATTCTAGTCTAATGAGGTACTCTGTATGCCGGTATTGGGGTAGGTTTATCTTTATTTTATCCAGCCTGAACAAAGGTACTCCAAGGCATATTATTTGTTCTAGTTCAAAAGGACTTTGGAAAGTTTTGCAGCATATGCAATACCTGCTCATCTGTGATAGAGGAAAATAATAGTGGCGCATCCTACATTTCAGTTAGGGAAGCATCGCATTCCTTCCTCTCTAGAATATATCTTGTTTATCCTGCTGGGATAGGACTGGCAAGTTCCTTTACCCCTACAGTCTAACCAAGGTCTCAAATATTTTGACATATTATGGGGACGGGTTTTTTCTACCCCCAACTTATCACTTACCGAAAATGGTAAGTGATCCGAATGATCACTTACCGGAAACGGTAAGTGATCATTCAACCTGGGCTGTTAAGGTCTTATCGTTGAATGATCACTTACCGGAAATGGTAAGTGATCATTCAACCTGGGCTGTTAAGGTCTTATCGTCCCGAAAGCGAAGGAAGACAGGATAGGAGAAAGCCAGCCGTTCCGAGCACGAACCTTTAGGATAAAATCCGCCTTGTGTGGTAATCGAACCCGCGACCTAGCGCTTACAAGGCCGTACCTTCAAAGCTAACTAGGCTGGCTATCATGGATTTATCGAAAGATTCACAACACACCACTGCGGTAAGTGGTAAGTAGGAAGTAGGGGGAAGAGAGAGAGAAGTAAAACATAGAGAGGAATGGAAACTATTCTTCCCTAGGCCAGTCACTCACTATCAGGTAGACCTGACAGGTACGGCTCCGCATGTCAGGTCTACCTGATAGTTTCCATGAAAGATACGCCACTAGAAAATAATACAGAAAAATAATGTCTTTTGCCTATCTCCCCTCCCTCTTAACATTCTTCCTTTATAGTTTCAGCAGAGAAATAGAAAAACTTCATTTGCCTAGACCTACCCCATCATCCTTTATCAAGAAAGAAGAAGAAAATAATAAAAAGTAAAAAATGGAGACTCTGAGATAAAAAATATAAAGAGGGAGAGAAGTAAAGGAAAAGATAGAGGGAGAGAGAAAGAAAACAATAAAGCAAAAGTTGGTGTGGAGGAAAAAGTTTTTTTTTTCAATTCTTATGGGAAGATAAGTTGCTTTTAATGTTTGCAAAAGAGAGTGAGACTGAGAGAAGAGAAAAGGAAGGGAGAGGAAAAGAGAAAAGAGAGGGAGGGAGAGAAGAGATAAAAGGGGAGGAAAAAAGGAGTGTGGGAGAGAAAGAAAGAAAGAAACAAAAAGTTTTTTTTTTTTCAATTCTTATGGGAAGATAAGTTGCTTTTAATGTTTGCAAAAGAGAGTGAGACTAAGAGAAGAGAAAAGGGAGGGAGAGGAAAAGAGAAAAGAGAGGGAGGGAGAGAAGAGATAAAAGGGGAGGAAAAAAGGAGTGTGGGAGAGAAAGAAAGAAAGAGAGAAGCGTTTGGAAAATATTCTATTATAAATAAACCTAATTTATAAAAATGAATGTGTGTGCATGTGTGTGTTCGAACTTTATGCTTGCACTCCCATAAAGGTTATAGGCTATTTTCCGGTTCGTTTTTGTTAAGCTACGCCGAGCAAGACCACTAAATGGATGAGTGACATGAACGACCATGCAGCTTGGAGGGTAGTGCGTCTGCCTTGTAAGCGCTAGGTCAAAGGTCCGATTCCCCCTGGGGGTAGATTTTATCCTGAACGGATAAGGTACGTTCTCGGAACGGCTGGCTTCCTCCTATACTGTCTTCCTTCTCTCTTCGCTTTCCGGACGATAAGACCTTAGCAGTTACAGTTCCCTCCATCAAACCTCTATAAAAATGTAAACAGATATTACCTAGATGGGTAGGTTGTTACCTACCTTGAACTTGGCGGGCCCATAATGAGAGAGACATATTAGTTTGTCTTTTGTCGTACCATGTTCACCTTGGATGGAGCGAATCTATAGGCCAGTCACTCACTATCAGGTAGACCTGACAGATACACCTGATCAGGTCCGCATATCAGATCTACCTGATACCTAATGAGCATGAGCACACACTATCAGGTAAACCTAACATTCGGACCTTTTCAGCCGTACCTCTCAGGTCTACCTGATAGTGTGCGTGCTCATCAGGTAGACCTGACAGGCGGTTCTGATCAGGTCTACCTGATAGTGAGTGGCTGGCCTTATAATATTCTTGTTTGGTGATGCGATGGTCAATTCTTAGTACCGAGACTGCTAGGTAAATATTAAGTCGCGCTTTTACGATGTAATAATTGCTGCTTTTGGTGTGGGACATCTGGGGATTTGCTATACACGGCAAGTACTGCCGCTACTGGTCGCTATTCGAATAAAGTAGCTACATAGCTACTCAATTGTCCTCACGAGGCTGAGTGCACCAGCCCACCACAAAGCAGAACTTCGACCCCACCGGAAATTGAACCTGGGACCTCCGGCAGCGTGCAAGCCTATAGTGTGACACCCACTCGGCCACGAAGGTCGCTCACAGGTGTAAGTAGAATAGAATAGAATAGAATAGAATATACCTTGTTTATACTACCAGCATAGGACTGAAAAGTCCCTTTACTCTCGCAGTCTAAATACATAACGATCGCCGTCATATTGGTGAAGCTAGCCCAAGCTTTTCGCGTTCACTTCACTGACTTCACCTTTCTTTTCGTTTTTGAAAAAGTCAAATCAAAAGTCCAAAGTCTCCAAAGTTGTGAATTCTTTTAATTCAATATTAATTTATACCTCAAATTACCTACTTTTATTTATTCAAGGAATACTTTCCGTACTTTCCTCTAATCACCATGTATTTAATGTACTACCTTGGCGAAGACGGCAAAAGAGTCTACACTCTAAAGGTAAGTGAACATAGAACTTCATCAGGTGTTTTCATTGAAACACCTGAAAATTCTTTTTCTGAAGAAATGTATGCTTTTTATGGATTTTCTTTGTTATTCTGAGTAGGAAATGGATTTGCAGTTTGTGGGCTTTCAGTAAAGTTACTACATAGGTAAGAATGTTGACAAGTGTTTGAAATCCAAATTGGCACATGTGCAATTTGAGGTTAGGTTTGCTCTCAACCTTGGTACATACCTACTCCCTCCTCTAGGTTATTTGTGACTGAAAACACTCTCTGTGGGCATAGGTAGCTTAAAAAAAAAAAAAAAAATCATGTGTCCTCATTAACTTTTTTCCTCATTTTACAGAAAGTTGACCCTGCTGGAAACCCAACCGTGTCAGCCCACCCTGCCCGATTTTCACCCGATGACAAGTACTCCCGGGAGAGAATAACAATTCTCCGAAGATTTGGTCTTCTACGAACACAACAACCAGCATCTGCCATGTAAACAAGGTACCAAACTTTGATAATTGGGTAAATATTCAGTAATTTTATTCCCGCAAATTTTGATGAATGTTTCCAAAGAAATTAAGGATTTTTTGTTGTTGTAATTTTAAGAAAAGGATAATGTCCATTTTTTGTAAGCTCATTTTTTTAATATTTAAAGTGCTCATTAAAAATTGCAGGAGTAAAATTGCTGAGTAAAATTACCAAGAATTATTGTTTGTATCGTGCATTCATCTGTGATAGATATCAAGTTGATTCCTTTTTTTTCCTTTGGACAAATCAGGTGGTACCTCATACTGGTACTTACCTACTCATTGAAAAGGAAATGTCTACAAGGAATCAACAAATGATGAAATGAAGACATAAAATACAAAACAGGAAATAGAATTTGTATTTTATGTACAATTGTACATCTCATTGTTGAAATATTGAAACACTGATTTCCAGAACACTTTACTGTTCTAAATGGTTTTGTGGATAACTTTTTTTTATTTATTATTTAAAAAAGGACCACTTTTGCTTTACATCAAGGTACATTCTTTTATATTCATACCTATCCGGGAACAGAACAGCTTGGCCAGATAATTTCCACTCTGGCCAGAATTCAAACCCAGCACCTGGTTGAGAGACAGTGCTGCTAACCAGGTGGTAATGGTGAATATCTGTGTAAACTATAGTTAATTAACCCTAACATAACTTATCAAATTAATTAAATATAATTTTACTTGGGTGTTTTTTATATATCAGTTTTATTTTATTTCTTTATTTTTTCCCCTTTATTTATTTTTTAACCTAGCCCAAAAACCCTCAGTTTAAAGTAAAGATAAATATATTGTAGGTGTAAGTAAAATTGGTAAGTTGCAAGTGTTGGGTTGATACTAGGTCATTTTTGAAAACAAAGAGTAATTTTACTATTAGAAGAGCAAGTCCATTAGATTTTACATTGATCATAAAACATTAAAGTTAGATTTTTCAAATCTACCCCCTTATAATTTATTTATCTCTGCTAAAATATTTACGTGAGAAAGTAAAAGAGGAAGAAAGAAGAAGAAAATAATAAAAAGTAAAAAATGGAGACTCTGAGATAAAAAATATAAAGAGGGAGAGAAGTAAAGGAAAAGATAAAGGGAGAGAGAAAGAAAACAATAAAGCAAAAGTTGGTGTGGAGCAAAAAGTTTTTTTTTTTTCAATTCTTATGGGAAGATAAGTTGCTTTTAATGTTTGCAAAAGAGAGTGAGACTGAGAGAAGAGAAAAGGGAGGGAGAGGAAAAGAGAAAGGAGAGGGAGGGAGAGAAGAGATAAAAGGGGAGGAAAAAAGGAGTGTGGGAGAGAAAGAAAGAAAGAGAGAAGCGTTTGGAAAATATTCTATAAATAAATCTAATATATAAAAATGAATGTGTGTGTGTGTGTTTGAACTTTATGCTTGCACTCCCATAAAGGTTATAGGCTAACCTATATCTACATAGATAAATATCATTGAAGTAATAACATATATATATATAAAAAAAATAGTTTTGTATGAAACCTGCGAGCTATGAGGCATGAATGTATGATAACTGATAACCCACTTGACCCCTTCCCTGTAGGGGTTGGGGTTGTCTATACAATGGTTAACATATTTCAAGTGACAAATAGCCCCCCCGAAAAAAAGTGTGGCTGCAGGCGGAGGGAAAACATTTCACCTTTTAATGCATAAAATGTGTCAAACTGTCACTTTTTTTTGCGGGGTTAAACAGAGATTTCTATAAACAAAAGTTGTGAAAAAAGCTCTTCTTTACCACAAAGAATTTGAGATGTTATTTTTATAAACAGAGTTTTACAAAGATTGGGGCATTATTTATGTAGGTACACTGGTACAGTCCTTAACAAAAATGGACGCGGCACACAAGGGATCAAGAAGAGACCGCCTTACATAGGTAGAGACCAATGTAATGCCAAATTAAATTATGAATGTATGAAATAATCAAATAAATAATAGGTATTAGGTTTGTCTGATTTTCATTAATCATTAATCAAAATAGGAAAGTATGTAGGTACAGTCCTTAACAAAAATGGACGCGGCACACAAAAGGGATCAAGAAGAGACCGCCTTACATAGGTAGAGACCAATGTAATGCCTAATTAAATTATGAATGTATGAAATAATCAAATAAATAATAGGTATTAGGTTTGTCTGATTTTCATTAATCATTAATCAAAATAGGAAAAAAGGAATTTTAATTGTGTTAAGCATATTTAAATGCTTGTCACAAACATCGTTCCCCGATTATTTCACCTAGATAAATTTCAAGAACTCTTTTAAGTGGACTGCTCAGTCAGTGAGTCAGTAAAACTCTTTAACTCATACACAAAAAGCCCACTCTGAGGTTTAGGTGTAGGGGCAAACAGCCCTCAATGTTGGATTAAGGCTCAAGCTTATACGAACCTATCTACTTTTTAACGTATTTGTATAGGCCACTGAAAAGAATAGCTATTCTTTTCTATAGCTGACTCACTCTTTTCAAATTTTTGCAAAACCGTGACTATATTTTATGCGAAGCAGCGTCTACTTGTACTTTGTGGTCGATAAAAAATCGCCTGACTCCGTGAATGAAATGGTTTAACACATACTTAAAGCGCCTAACGGAAAAAAAGGAAGGAAGACACTGAAAAGAGTAGTTCTTTTCTATAACTCACTCTTTAACACATCTCTATGGGAATCTAATTGGGTAAGTACGGTTTATTAATTATGATAGCACCGAGTTTAACACTGACACAAATTATGATTTTTTTCTATTTATGTACATACAATAAAGGTACAAATAATATAAGTAGAAGAAGTATTGGTACATAATTATGTATAAATAGACAAGGTTAAAAGGAAGTGGTTCATAACCAGCGAGGGGTCACTTGTCGAGGGAAAAAAATCGAAGAGGTTGACAAAAAAGGACTTTTTTTCAAGAGGTTTGTTGGAGGGAACTGTAACTGCTAAGGTCTTATCGTCCCAAAAGCAAATAAAGAATAGCCAGCCGTTCCGAGAACGGACCTTATCTGTTTAGGATAACATCCGCCGCGTTCGGGAATCGAACCCGCGACCTAACGCTTACAAGGCAGACGCGCTACCCTCCAAACTATTTCAGCTGGCAAGACGTTATTTACTGCAGGGGTAAAGGGACTTTTCAGTCTCATCCTAGCAGAATAAATGAGGTCTATCCTAAATATTGCAAATATGTGACATTGTGACCCCTCCGAGGTTAATTTTGTATTCCAAGTAAGTATGTACAAAGAAGAAGGCGAGTATTTACACAGTGGTGAATCAACTACCTATGGTCATATCAATATTATTATTTTTAATACAGTGATTTTTTAAAAATACTTATAAAACTGTGACCCCTCCGAGGTTAATTTTGTATTCCAAGTAAGTATGTACAATATGTACAAAGAAGAAGGCAAGTATTTACACAGTGGTGAATCAACTACCTATGGTCATATCAATATTATTATTTTTAATACAGTGATTTTTTAAAAATACTTATAAAACATTAATATGTATTTTTACCGGAAAGAAAGTACCGGTCTATCTTTATTTAATTTATCTAGCAGAATTCGGCCAACAATAACATCACAAAGTTTCGCTGACAGTGTCAAGTACTCCTCTAAATCCCTTTGAATAAAACATTAATATGTAATATGTATTTTTACCGGAAAGAAAGTACCGGTCTATCTTTATTTAATTTATCTAGCAGAATTCGGCCAGCAATACCATCACAAAGTTTCGCTGACAGTGTCAAGTAGGTACTCCTCTAAATCCCTTTGATAGTGAACACCATCGCGAAACCAAATTTGAGCAACAAATATACCTAAAATACTCGTATAAAATAATTTGGTCTATTAAGGAGGTTGTTCAAAGTGGAGTTGTTAGTTGTTTACAAAATGTGGAAAAGAAAGAAGTTTTAAGGATCTGGGTGACAAGTACTTTTTCGAGATGTAGGACTTACATAGATAATTAAAAAAAGAAATAAAGTACAAAGAAATAAATATCTCCTTTTAAGATTGGGAGAGGTGTTTCAGATTTCAAACCAACAGGGAAGTGGTGAGTTGCGTCCGAGTACCTATTCTCTATCTTTCCTATTCTATGAGTTACATGTTTACGTACCACTGGTCCTTTCCCTCACACATGCTCATCCCCACACAGAACTGATTCAAACTTAATGCTACTGAAATAATTGTCGTCATTGATAGCAATTTCCTATTCTATGAGTTACATGTTTACTTACTACTGGTCCTTTCTCTCACACATGCTCATCCCCACACAGAACTGATTCAAACTTAATGCTACTGAAATAATTGTCGTCATTGATAGCAATGCCCACGACAGGCCCCGTCTGTTTACCCGTCGCTATGGTAACGATTTCCGGTTGCGGATACCCGTCACCAGAGGGCGTTGGTAAAATGGCAATCTTGGGCACTCCACCGCTCATCTGAGGAGACGTACAGCAAGAATTGCTTCTGTTGGCGATGGCGTCACAATTGCTGACAAATTTCTGGTTGCGGATACCCGTCACCAGACGGCGTTGGTAGAATGGCAATCTTGGGCACTCCACCGCTCATCTGAGGAGACGTACAGCAAGAATTGCTTCTGTTGGCGATGGCGTCACAATTGCTGACATCACACGGGATATAGTGTGAGAGGTCAGCTTCACACTTCTTCCCCTCACTCAGATTATCGTTGCTATGTCAGGAGATGGTGTTGGGTGTCTGTATATACTCGTTACTGGCGTTCATCTTGCTCATCTCTATCAACTTGTTGTTGGAGCGTGTCCGCCTCTTCCTCTTGTTCCGAATCCGGTTCTTGATCACGTCGAAGATCAGATTGAGAAACATGGAGTTGAAGCTGAGACCAATGACAATGTAGAAGGACACGAACCACAGGATGCTGGTGCTGGCGTTGTTGGTCATTCTCAAGTTGCTGTTGATGGGGATGAGCTGATCATTGACTCCGATGGTGGTGAGGAGGCTGAACGTGTAGAAGAGACAGTCGACGAGTTTCCACACGCCAGGCTCCAAGTTGCAGATGAAGATGCTGCCAAGGAGGATATAAGCACAGATGATGAGAATGGAAAGTACAAGGGGAGCTATCAGCTTGGTCTTTTCCGTGCGCTTCTGGAAATCCTTCGTCTTGTGCTTGTAGTTGTTGTATTCATGGACATAGTTGATGTTCAGATAATACGGCTGGTTGAGGTTCCCCTTCTCCAGCTCCTTCTTGAACTCATTCCTCTGTCTTTTCACTCTCATACGCCAGGCTCCAAGTTGCAGATGAAGATGCTGCCAAGGAGGATATAAGCACAGATGATAAGAATGGAAAGTACAAGGGGAGCTATCAGCTTGGTCTTCTCCGTGCGCTTCTGGAAATCCTTCGTCTTGTGCTTGTAGTTGTTGTACTCATGTACATAGTTGATGTTCAGATAATACGGCTGGTTGAGGTTCCCCTTCTCCAGCTCCTTCTTGAACTCATTCCTCTGTCTTTTCACTCTCAGTCTCGCATAGTGTCTTCCGCTTCAACACACAAGTATAGAGAGCGCTTCTTTCTACTTCCCCTCCCCTCCCTCGCTACTCTGTTACTCCTTCCCTCGCCATCTCGCTACCCCCTTTCTCCTCTGTTCTCCCTATCTCGCTACCCCTCTCCGCTTCAACACACAAGCATAGAGAGCGCTTCTTTCTGCTCCTCCCTTACTACCCTTCCTTCCCTTGCTACTCCCCCCTCTTCCTTCGCTACTCCCCTCTCGCTTTATCGCTACACCCCCCCTCCCTCGCTCCTCTGTCCTTGCTATCGCACTACACCCCCCTTTCTACCTCGCTACACCCCCCTCCCTCGCTATTTCGTCCTAGCTACTTCCCCTCCCTCGCTACCCCCTCTCTCTGTTCTCGCTATCTCTCTACTTCCCCTCCCTCGCTTCTTCCTCGCTCCTCGTCCTCCCTACCCTCTCTCGTTCCTCCCCCTCTTGCTATTTCGCTTTTCCTCGTGGTTGGAAAATCTGTCTGCCCATGCATGAGTGTGGAAATTTTGAAATGGAAAAATTCCCGTCGAAATCCTTCCTCCCCTGTCCTGTCCCAAGATAGTTTGGTATACAGGGTGACGCAGAAGTCAGTTTTATTACGGTTCTGTGAAGTGCGCACTTGACTACAGGGTTACTCGCTTTTCCTCGTGGTTGGAAAATCTGTCTGCCCATGCATGAGCATGAGTGTGGAAATTTTGAAATGGAAAAATTCCCGTCGAAATCCTTCCTCCCCCCCCCTCCTGTCCCAAGATAGTTTGGTATACAGGGTGACGCAGAAGTCAGTTTTATTACGGTTCTGTGAAGTGCGCACTTGACTACAGGGTTACGGGGTCCTTATAAGCCGGATGGAAATCAAAATGTCCTTATGGGTAAAGGTACGTCCACACATAGTCGACGGCCGTTGATCGATGTGAATTTATTGTGAATCTATTTATCCTATGAAATATACGTACATACGATTAATTATTATTGTGAATCAATGTGGATCGACGTCGCGTCGATCAACGGCCGATCGACTATAATTATGTGGAAGAAGGTAGACAGCTACACACACTTTAAACAGAGCGGAGAGCAAAAAGCATGGAGATTTTTAGTCCGTCCTTTATTAAATTACAATAGTAATAATAAAAGGTATAGGGACGGACTATTGTATTCGCTTCGGTGTCGTCTGTCAGTCTGTCCCCATAGAAGGAGGGCGTGGGTTCAATCCCAGCCGAGGTATGGAATTTTATCCTCAATATAATTTGAGAATTTGACCACAATAACAGTAGTAGCCTACTGCTGGAGTAAAGGGACTTTTCAGTCCTATGCGAGCAGTATAAATAAGCTTTATTATTATTATTATCATTATTATGAACTCTTATGAGCGGAATTTTCTTCAAGTTTATTACATTTCCTTTACTTTTTTTTCGTTAATTAGTTATTCTTACCGTTTTATGTTTCAATTTTACGTTCTTTGAGCTATCTTATCCAATACTTCGTTTTTACCACATAAGCTTTATTATTATTATCATTATTATAAACTCTTATGAGCGGAAGTCTCTTCAAGTTTAATACATTAATACATTTCCTTTACTTTTTTTCGTTAATTAGTTATTCTTACCGTTTTATGTTTCAATTTTACGTTCTTTGAGCTATCTTATCCAATACTTCGTTTTTACCACACCCTGTTGCAATGTTGCATAGGGGGGTAATATTACGAGTGTAACCTAGAATTCTTGTGGCTTTCATGGTCTTCATTAGAGCTAAGAACTTTTCAAGTAGAGAATTTTCTGTTTTTGAAATCCAGGAATACAGGATGAGTGAGAAAAAAATTATTTAAATGTAGTGAATCGAGGTGTTTTTTTCGTCCCCGAAATCGAAGAGAGAAGGAAGACAGGACAGGAAAAAGCCAGCCGTTCCGAGAACGAACATTATCCCATCGGGATAAAATCCGCTACGGGCGGGAATCCGCCCCGCGGCCTAACGTTTACAAGGCAGACGCTACCAGCCAAGCTTACTAGGCTTTCAATTCAGGTGGAAGTATAAGTAGTGCCAGCAACCTCCGTGCCCGAGTGGGTATCACACTAGGCTTACACGCCGCGCTGGAGGTCCCGGGTTCGATTCCCCGCGGGGTCGAAGTTTTTTCGGCTCTATGCTTGGAGTTCGGGGTGGACTCAACCTCATGAGGACAATAGAGTAGCTACTTTAATCGAGTAGCGACCAGTGACGGCATTACCAGGGTAAAAATATGATGATACGACTAGGTGATAATTAATAGTAAAGGAGGGAGGCACTTGGGAATTTTGTTTCCAAATTTTAAGGTAGGTTAAATTGAATTAGTCTCATAATATTCATTCTCACTTAAGACTCAAGGAACACCCTGCTTTTTTGAAAGCAAATACCTATTTCTTTCAAAAAAAAAAAAAAAAAAAAAAATTATCAAAAACAAAAAAACATATACTCCTCATTTACCAGTATACATGTGTATGTCCTAATGGCTTAAGCAAGGTTTTTGCGGGAGTAAAGTATGTTCAGTCTTATTCAGGCCGTATAAACAGGAAATTCTAGTCTAATGAGGTACTCTGTATGCCGGTATTGGGGTAGGTTTATCTTTATTTTATCCAGGCTGAACGGAGGTACTCCAAGGCATATTATTTGTTCTAGTTCAAAAGGACTTTGGAAAGTTTTGCAGCATATGCAATACCTGCTCATCTGCCGTATAAATGGGAAATTCTGGTCTAATGACGTACTCTGTATGCCCGTATTGGGGTAGGTTTATCTTTATTTTATCCAGCCTGAACGGAGGTACTCCAAGGCATATTATTTGTTCTAGTTCAAAAGGACTTTGGAAAGTTTTGCAGCATATGCAATACCTGCTCATCTGTGATAGAGGAAAATAATAGTGGCGCATCCTACATTTCAGCTAGAGAAGCATCGCATTCCTTCCTCTCTAGAATATATCTTGTTTATCCTGCTGGGATAGGACTGAAAAGTCCCTTTACCCCTACAGTCTAACCAAGGTCTCAAATATTTGACATATTATGGGGACGGGTTTTTTCTACCCCCAACTTATCACTTACCGAAAATGGTAAGTGATCCGAATGATCACTTACCGGAAACGGTAAGTGATCATTCAACCTGGGCTGTTAAGGTCTTATCGTCCCGAAAGCGAAGGAAGACAGGATAGGAGAAAGCCAGCCATTCCGAGAGGAGTCTAACCAAGGTCTCAAATATTTTGACATATTATGGGGACGGGTTTTTTCTACCCCCATCTTATCACTTACCGAAAATGGTAAGTGATCCGAATGATCACTTACCATTGAATGATCGTTGAATGATCACTTACCGAAAATGGTAAGTGATCATTCAACCTGGGCTGCTAAAGTCTTATCGTCCCGAAAGCGAAGGAAGACAGGATAGGAGAAAGCCAGCCATTCCGAGTACGAACCTTATGTGTTTAGGATAAAATCCGCCTTGTGTGGTAATCGAACCCGCGACCTAGCGCTTACAAGGCCCTACCTTCAAAGCTAACTAGGCTGGCTATTATGGATTTATCGAAAGATTCACAACACACCACTGCGGTAAGTGGTAAGTAGGGGGAAGAGAGAGAGAAGTAAAACATAGAGAGGAATGGAAACTATTCTTCCCTAGGTCAGCCACTCACTATCAGGTAGACCTGACAGGTACGGCTCCGCATGTCAGGTCTACCTGATAGTTTCCATGAAAGATACGCCACTAGAAAATAATACAGAAAAATAATGTCTTTTGCCTATCTCCCCCTCCCTCTTAACATTCTTCCTTTATAGTTTCAGCAGAGAAATAGAAAAACTTCATTTGCCTAGACCTACCCCATCATCCTTTATCCTCCTTAACGTTCTTCCTTTATAGTTTCAGC
Organism: Diaphorina citri; assembly: GCF_000475195.1. Classification (NCBI taxonomy): domain Eukaryota; kingdom Metazoa; phylum Arthropoda; class Insecta; order Hemiptera; family Psyllidae; genus Diaphorina; species Diaphorina citri. The sequence goes on along the minus strand of NW_007378035.1, from coordinate 150,683 downwards.
AAAGAAATAGAAAAACTTCATTTGCCTAGACCTACCCCCATCATCCTTTATCCTTGGGTACCTACTATCTACCTTCCTACTACCTATCTACCTACTTGACTACGGGAGGATGGAATATTATTAACCTACCTTCCTACTACCTATCTACCTACTTGACTACGGGAGGATGGAATATTATTAGGCTGTTCGCTCACGGGTTGTTGATAGTCGTTTCTAGAGAGGTTAGTTTTTCCCTAGCTAGCCTTGGTAGCTTTGAGGGTATCGCGCAGGGCCGTACTTAAGGGGGGGGACCTCTCAAATTTCAATTTTGCTCCTTTATTATAGGGTGGAATCCGAAAATTTGGAGCATCCACCTCCCCTGACTCTTGTGCGTCCCCCTCGATAAAATCCTGCACAAGGACCCGAGATTGCGGGTTCGAAGAGAGGTTAGTTTTTCCCTAGCTAGCCTTGTTAGCTTGGAGGGTATCGCGCAGGGCCGTACTTAAGGGGGGGGGACCTCTCAAACTTCAATTTTGCTCCTTTATTATAGGGTGGGATCCGAAAATTTGGAGCATCCACCTCCCCTGACTCTTGTGCGTCCCCCTCGATAAAATCCTGCACAAGGACCCGAGATTGCGGGTTCGTCCGTTGCTCGCGCTTTTCGCCTCGAAGTTTTTGGCATGATGACAGTTCTAAGTTCCATGGAATGAATGGAAACTTGAGTTTGTAAGAAATAAGGGCGTTGTTGATTTTAGTGCCCTTATTTTGTAAGGAACAAGGGCATTATGTTGATTTGAGTGCTCTTGTTTGTAAGTCATAAGGACGTCTTGAAGGTTCGTTCTTGGAACGGCTGCCTTTCTCCTATCCTGTTTTTCTTCTCTCTTCGCTTTCGGGACGATAAGATCTTAGCAGACTTGGGTCTCCTAGAGTGTGAGAGGTGTGTCTATATCATTTTTATAGGTTTGGATATTCAGGTGGCATCGCGCGACTCGAGTCGCGGGTTTACGCTTTCAATGTGTGGTGTGGATTCGTAGAAGCTTGACCCGTCTTTTTTTGTTGCCCTTACAACTAAGCCTCTGAGTGGGCTTTTTGTGTGTGTCTAATCGTCCAATGTGCGGCAGGCCTTAGACTATTTTTAATACCGCAAAAAGGAGGCCTAAGACCTTCATCTTACCTCACCATTATGTCTGTTTACCATGCATGTTTGAAAATGGGGATAGGGGGTGAAGATAGCTAAAGAATAAACGATAAAGACCATTTATAAAGGAGGAAAGAAAGATGCAAGGATACCCACATAAGACGATATCTTTTCTTCTTCTTTTTGTCTCATCTTTCTACTTTTTCTTCTTCGCTGTCTTCCTTCTTCTTCTTCTTCTTCTTTTCCTTCTTTCTTTCATCTTGTTCATTTTCTTCGCTATAACATTGCCTCACAGAATTTTCATTTCTCCCATGTCACATTACCTGTCCAGATAACAAGCTTTTTTTTTTTCTTTAATTTTAGGTAGGTAGGTACATAAATAAAGTGTAGGTACATAGTTTTTTGTTTCTTTATATTTATTATCATTATTTTAATGGTTGTCTGATATTTATTATTCTCTCCAAATTACTTTATCAACTTCCTCTTTCTCAAAAAGGAAGCCTAAGACCTTCATCTTACCTCACCATTATGTCTGTTTACCATGCATGTTTGAAATTGGGGATAGGGGGTGATTATAGCTAAAGAATAAACGATAAAGACCATTTATAAAGGAGGAAAGAGGAAAGAAAGATGCAAGGATACCCACACAAGACGATATCTTTTCTTCTTCTCCTCCTCTTTCTTCTTCTTTCTTTGTCTCATTTTTCTACTTCTTCTTCATAGTACTACTTCTTCTTCGTTGTCTTCCTTCTTCTTCTTTTCCTTCTTTCTTTCATCTTGTTCATTTTCTTCGATATAACATTGCCTCACAGAATTTTCATTTCTCCCATGTTCGAGAATTATCTTGCGACGTTTTTTTTTAAGCAATTTTAATTTTACCTGTGGTATGGAAAGACACAAAGGATTTTTTTACTTTCTATTACTACAGTATAGCGGAGCTATACTAGTAATGAAAGTATTGCAATCGGTCCAAATTTTCAAAATCGGGATTTTTTTTTAAGCAATTTTAATTTTACCTGTGGTATGGAACGACGAACGACACAAAGGATTTTTTTTCAAGGGGTTTGATAGCGGGAACTGTAACCGCTAAGGTCTTATCGTCCCGAAATCGAAGAGAAAAAGAGGACAGGGTAGGAGAAAGCCAGCCGTTCCGAGAACGAACAATATCCGTTCAGGATAAAATCCGCCCTAGGCGGGAATGGAACCCGCGCTCTAGCGCCACGTATGTATGTGTGTACTACAGGTTTAAATGGGAAAATTGGAAAAGGTGGTATACAGACGAAATTTGGGGAAGGAGGAGGGATTCACCAAATCCCTCCCGAACAAGATACGGGCACGAACCGGGATGTGCTTACTTAACCGCGAAACAGATTAAGTGGAGGTGCGGATAGGTAGATGAATTACCTCCCAATTCCCCTCCTCCTCTCAATTATGGTCCCTTTCTCTTTCCCCCTCCTCTCTTACTCTCCTCCCGCCCTCTCTTATCCTTCCTCCTTTCATCCCCCTTCTCTTATCTATTCTCTCTTCTCCCTCATCCTCTCTATTTTGTCCCTCTTTTTTCCCCTTCCTGCCTCTTTTCCTCTGCTCCATCTCTCTGCCTGTCCTTCCTTCTTGTCCCCCTTCCTCCTCTCATCTTACCTTCCATACCCTTTTTTGGAAATGGAACCTAAATTGCCCATTTTTGTGGGACACATTTTTTTTATCCTTTTTTTGGAGTGGGACCTGTACCCCGTGCGATTGCCGTACGAGGGTTTTAAAGTAAATTTAATTGATTGGGAGGGGGAAATAGTCATTTAGAAGAATAGGGGTGGGACGGACTAGTAGGGAGAATAGTAAAAGGGGTTTGATAGCGGGAACTGTAACTGCTAAGGTCTTATTGTCCCGAAATCGAAGAGAAAAAGAGGACAGGGTAGGAGAAAGCCAGCCGTTCCGAGAACGAACACTATCCGTTCAGGATAAAATCCGCCCTAGGCGGGAATGGAACCCGCGCTCTAGCGCTTACAAAGCAGACGCAATAAAAACAAATTTAACAAATCAATTTTGTTTCGGTGAGTATTTTCGGACAAAATTTCGAGAATTAATCACTTTCAATGTACCCCCTTTTTTTTGAAATGGAACCTAAATTGCCAATTTTTGTGGGACACATTTTTTTTTCTTTTTTGGAGTGGGACCTGTACCCCGTGCGATTACCGCACGAGGGTTTTAAAGTAAATTTAATTGATTGGGAGAGGGAAATAGTCATTTAGAAGAATAGGGGTGGGACGGACTAGTAGGGAGAATAGTAATTTAAATGGGAATGGGGGGGGACTAGTCTGGGAGGGGTAATAGTCATGTCCCCCCTTTTTTTGGAAATGGAACCTAAATTGCCCATTTTTGTGGGACACATTTTTTTTTCCTTTTTTGGAGTGGGACCTGTACCCCGTGCGATTGCCGGGTTTTAAAGTAAATTTAATTGATTGGGAGGGGGAAATAGTCATTTAGAAGAATAGGGGTGGGACGGACTAGTAGGGAGAATAGTAATCTCTTTTTTTCTCTCTTCTCACAAAGCCTGTAATGTCGAAACTGACGGCAAACCAAACTGGTAAACTGAACATGCAGATCAGCTAAAACTTAGATCTCTCTTCCTTCGCTCAATAATAATCATAATTATTGTGGCATACCCGAATAAAATCAACAAAAACAGTATTCTCCAATGATTTGTCCGATTTTAACAAAATCTGGCAAAAATGTCCGACACATATTAAGGAAAATTATCTTACTACATTTTGAGACCTGTCAGACTCTCGAGAGAGCCTTTTTGCGATTACTCTTCAGGATTACAATCAAAGGGCATAATTATTGCCAAAGGCGATCTCTACTGTTCAACCCTAACTGACTAAAGCCTCGGGCCAAATGTCAAATTGTATGATTTGATATTTCATATTTTCAAACACAAAAACAATAATGAGGTAAAACAATCACGGTATGGGACACCTCCAGGGGCGCTGACAGCCTAACGGGGCCCTGGAGTAGTTCCACATATGGGCCCCTCACAACAATTTTTTTTTCCAAGAGGTTTGATAGAGGTAACTATAACAGCTAAGGTCTTATCGTCCCGAAAGCTAAGAGAGAAGGGAGACAGGATAGGGGAAAGCCAGCCGTTCCGAGAACGAACATTATCCGTGCAGGATAAAATCCGCCCCGGGAAAATCGAACCCGAAACCTAGCGCTTTCAAGGCTTCGAACTTTTTTTTATAGTATGTAGTTCTTTATTTAGTCTGTCAGCATAGACTAAGTTGTCCAATTAGGCCAACATGCAGAGTCCCTACCCTTTGAATCGTAAAGGGGACAAACGACCGGGCCCCCCTTGAGGACCCCCAACCGGGGCGAACGGGGCCGAATGAACCCCCCTGTGGACAGCCCTCATGTAGTGCTTTATTTAGTCTGTCAGCTTAGACTAAGTTGTCCAATTAGGCCAACAGGCTAAGTCCCTACCCTTTGCATCGTAAAGGGGACAAACGACCGGGCCCCCCTTGAGGACCCCCAACCGGGGCGAACGGGGCCGAATGAACCCCCCTGTGGACAGCCCTGGGAAACCCCCCCAAAAGGGACAGCCTCGATTATGATTTCTATTCATAAATTACACATGTTCCCACCCTTTTTAAATTACACAACTTGTCCCCCACCCCTACCCTACCACCCATCCTACCCATTCTAATTTTGCCAAAAATCAGTGGTTAGGTCCCCTCCCCCTCCGCATGCTACTGAAAATGCCCCTTCAAATCAAATCGTTTCAAGCTTTCAAGTGCTATTGAATTTTGAAGTAGACATTTTTTCTCTCCATATTTTATTATTTTAATTTCAAATGATAGGATATGTACATTTTTTGTGTGGGTACTTGGTAAGAGATTTTTTAAATTTTTATGGTCGCCGTCAGTTTTTTGGGTTATGCAATGTGCAGCATCGTATTATACTGAATTACACTATCACAGCATTACGAAGCGCCTTCCTGTATGTACCTATGTAAAGCAGCTACTACATTGTCCTCCCGAGGCTGAGCGGTATCCAAGCATCGAGAAGACTTTGACCCTGTGGGGAATCGAAATCGAGTCTTCTGGACTGTAGGACTGAATAGTCCGAGCTATATTAGCATCTTGCCTCGTGTCCTCCTGTTGTGTGAAAATTTCAGCCTCAATTACCAACGTGTCTAAATATCTGATCATAAATAATTAATTTCTCTCCTCCTCCTCCTCCTCCTCCTCTTAACACCTCTATTCTTCTCCTCCTCTCCTCTTTTTCTTCGTTTGCTTCTCTCCCCTCCTCTCCTTCTCTTAACACCTTTCTCTATTCTTCTCTTCTTCGCGTTCTCTTCTCTTCCTCTTCTGTTCTTGTAACACTTTTTTCTATGCTTATCTCAATCGCCTCAATCAGGATTCATTATATTTTTGTTTACCTGGAGAGGTAGGTAGAGATTGTGATATAAATAGATCATTTTTTGGGAGATTCACCCCTCCTTTTCATGGCATTCTCCTTTTTAGGTATAAGGAGGGAGGAAAAAATGGGGAGATTTTTCTGAGGGCTTTTTTTATAGATTTTCCCTTTTTTTTGAGAGTCCCTTTCTGAGATTCTTTCCTTTTCTGGAAGCCCTTTTAGAGATTCTCTCTTTTTTAAGATCCCAATATTATAGGTAAATTGGAGGGAGAAAAAAGGGAAATTTTTGAGAGTCCTTTTCTGAGATAATAATAATAGTGCTTATTTATACTGCTCGTATAGGACTGAAAAGTCCCTTTACTCCAGCAGGTAGGCTACTACTATTATTGTGGTCAAATTATCAAATTATATTGAGGATAAAATTCCATACCTCGGCTGGGATTGAACCCACGCCCTCCTGTTTACCAGGCGAGCGCCTTATTGAGGATAAAATTCCATACCTCGGCTGGGATTGAACCCACGCCCTCCTGTTTACCAGGCGAGCGCCTTGACCAAACCACCGAGGCTTAGTCTGGCTGGGGGAATTTGAACAGAGAGTGTAGACCTGTTTAATCTGGCTAAGGGACTAACAGATAAAATTCCATACCTCGGCTGGGATTGAACCCACGCCCTCCTGTTTACCAGGCGAGCGCCTTGACCACTACACCACCAGGGTATCCCCAATTTTAGAAAATGAGAAAGTAAAAAATCGGGGAATCCAAATCCCTATAGGTAAAGGGAGTTAGGATCTGACTCATTGAATGTGCAGGTAGATTACTGAAAAGAGTAGTTCCTTTTCATAACTCACTCCTTCACACATCCCATGTATTTCCGAATAGGGGTCACTTGATTCCCAAGAGAACATCATTTGATAGAAAGAGCTATGTATGTACCTAATATACCAAACTATGTACATACAAAACACACATAAGTACATAGCTAGCAACGTCCTAAATAAATTAAAGGAAAACATTTTCTTTTCGCTCTACCTCCCTGTCTCCCTCCATTTCTTCTCACTTTTCTCTTTCTCCCTCCCTGAATCCTTATCTCTCTCGACCTTTCTGTCATGTTCGTGTTTTGAACGAACTTTCCCAAATGTTTTCCTTTAATTTATTTAGGACGTTGCTAGCTATGTACTTATGTGTGTTTTGTATGTACATAGTTTGGTATATTAGGTACATATACATAGCTCTTTCTATCAAATGATGTTCTCTTGGGAATCAAGTGACCCCTATTCGGAAATACATGGGATGTGTGAAGGAGTGAGTTTCTCTCCTCTTTTTCTTCGTTTGCTTCTCCTCCCCTTCTCTTAACACCTTCTCTATTCTTCTCCTTCTCTCCTCTTTTTCTTCGTTTGCTTCTCCTCCCCTCCTCTCCTCCCCTTCTCTTAACACCTTCTCTATTCTTCTCCTCCTCTCCTCTTTTTCTTCGTTTGCTTCTTTCCCCTCCTCTCCTCCCATCCTTCCTTTCTCTTAACACCTTCTCTATTCTTCTCCTCCTCTCCTCTTTTTCTTCGTTTGCTTCTTTCCCCTCCTCTCCTCTCCTCCTCCCCTCCTCCCCTTCTCTTAACACCTTCTCTATTCTTCTCCTTCTCTCCTCTTTTTCTTCGTTTGCTTCTCCTCCCCTCCTCTCCTCCCCTTCTCTTAACACCTTCTCTATTCTTCTCCTCCTCTCCTCTTTTTCTTCGTTTGCTTCTCTCCCCTCCTCTCCTCTCCTCCTCCCCTCCTCCCCTTCTCTTAACACCTTCTCTATTCTTCTCCTCCTCTCCTCTTTTCTATCCCCCTTCCAAAGGGAAAATCTCAAAAACGGAGGTGGAGACTAAAAAAAAGAGAGTGGGACCCCAAAAGTGCTGTGTCCCCTATCCGATTTTCTTATCCAAAGAGTCCCGCGTCCCGGAAAATTGTGGCTCACGGCCTATCCCCCTTCAAAAGGGAAAATCTCATAAACGGAGGTGAAGGATAAAAAAAAAAAGAAAGAGAGTGGGACCCCAAAAGTGCTGTGTCCCCTATCCGATTTTCTTATCCAAAGAGTCCCGCGTCCCGGAAAATTGTGGCTCACGGGATCAAAGGTCTGTTTGTCCTCATTGGCCAATGGTGGTAACGCTTAGGAAAAATCCCGGTGTGAACATCACACGAATTTCGATTACACTTTTTTCGGACTTGGAATTTAAAAATTGTATTGGTTAAATTTTTAAAAATAAATTTACTAGACATGGAGGTGTGAATTTCTCGTGTTGATCCCACATTAATTTTACTCTCATACTCACATCTTATCGGACTTATCGTTTATGAGCAGTGGTGAGTTAGCTTGGTTGGTATTTAAACCGTAAGGCAGTAGTGAGTTAGCTTGGTTGGTAGTGCGTCTGCCTTGTAAGTTGTAAGCGTTAGGCCGCGGGGTAGATCCTGGACGGATAATGTTGGAAATCCCGGTGTGAACATCACACGAATTTCGATTACACTTTTTTCGGACTTGGAATTCAAAAAATTGTATTGGTTAAATTTTTAAAAATAAATTTACTAAACATGGAGGTGTGAATTTCTCGTGTTGATCCAGATTAATTTTACTCTCTGACTTTTATCGATATATCTTATCGTTTATGAGCAGTGGTGAGTTAGCTTGGTTGGTATTTAAACCGTAAAGCAGTAGTGAGTTAGCTTGGTTGGTAGTGCGTCTGCCTTGTAAGTTGTAAGCGTTAGGCCGCGGGGTAGATCCTGGACGGATAATGTTCGTTCTCGGAACGGCTGGCTTTCTCCTATCCTGTTTTCCTTCTCTCTTCAATTTCGGGACGATAAAACAGTTCCCTCTATCAAACCTCTTCAAAAAGTTTCTAATTAGGGGACGTAAACCCAAAAGGGACTTTTCAGTCTCATTCTGGCAGTATACGCAGGGTATATTCTATTCTATTCTATTCTAATTACGTACACAGTATAGGTTCCCTATACTCGATGTAATGGAAAGTAAAAATTAGCATACCAAATCCATTAATTGGAATAAATAGGTTTTAGGGTAGTATAGGTTTTGTAGTGGGAGGACAAATTTCGTGGTGCCACCGACACTATCCCTAATCCCCCCCAATATTTCAAGTCTGGTCACATAATATCTCCCGACCCTAATACCTTCCCACTACCCACTATCCTCTTCTTTATCCCTATTTACTACGTCTTTCTCCTCCTCTTCCTCATTCTCCTTTTTCTTTTCATCCTTCTCTTTTTCACTTTATCACCCTCCTTTTTCTTCTGATATTTCTTTTCCTCCTCATCATCCTTCTCCTTTTTCTTCGTCTTCTTCTTCTTTTACTTTTTCCCTTTCCCCCTCATTTTCTTCTTCTTCCTCTTCTTCTTCCTCTTCTCCTCCTTTTTCTTCCCTTACTGTTTCTCTTTTATTTCTTCCTCTTTCCCTTCCTTTTCTCCCTCTTCTTCGTCTCCTTCTCCTCCTTCTTCTTCTACTTCCTCTTCTCTTTCTTTTTCTTCCCTTACATTTCCCCTTCTTTTTCTCCCTCTTCTCCTTCGTCTTCTTTTTCTTCTCCTTCTCAGCGTAGATTTCATACAGTCAAGTCCTTTGCGCGATACATTTCATTAACATTCAAACAAACTCAACAAGAAATGCAATTAACAACTATCGTAAACTCACTGAGAGGTCAGTAATTTCGTTATTTTCCTGTTCCTGGACTCCGTTGCAGCTTCTGTGAAGGCATCCAATTATCCATTTACTGGAAATTCGTCTAGGTCTCCGGGCAAATTTTCAGAGTGGAAATGAATTTTCCATTTGAAAACGGAGGAAGAGGAGGAAGAAGATAAAGAGGAGGGAGGAATATGAAGAGGGGAAAAAGGGGTAGGAAGAGAAAGAGTCGTCAGTGGTGAACACAAGGCTAGTTTGATAGGAGTTCTGTATAATATAGCAGTACTATTTGGTCCTCCCGTCAGTGGTTACACAAGGCTAGTTTGGCTAATACAAGGCTGTATAATATAGCAGTTAATACTATTTGGCCCACAGAACTCCTTTCAAAGTTGACCCACAGAACTCCTTTCAAAGTTGACCCACAGAACTTCTGAATAATAGCTGCTGAAACCCTCCAAAATACAAGGCTATATCCAGCCTGCCTACTGGTTTCGTGTTATCCAACCATTAGCCTAGTAACGGCCGGCGGGCCGCCGACGGCCGGCGCGGCGGTTGTTTGTTCTAACCTAACAGAAAAGACCTGGATTGGATTTCACCAATACTTTTTCAGCCCTTAGAAGTCCTGTTAAGCTAACAGCCTGAGTTCCATTTCATTTGTATAGGCTTAACAGGGCTTTTAAGCAAACAGGCTGTTATGGGCTATGTATACTCGTATATGTATATTTTAATTGATATTGTTATCGTAAAGGGGACAAACGACCGGGCCCCCCTTGAGGACCCCCAACCGGGGCGAACGGGGCCGAATGAACCCCCCTGTGGACAGCCCTGGGGAACCCTTCAATTATGATTTCTATTCATAAATTACACATGTTCCCACCCTTTTTAAATTACACAACTTGTCCCCCACCCCTACCCTACCACCCATCCTACCCATTCTAATTTTGCCAAAAATCAGTGGTTAGGTCCCCTCCCCCTCCGCATGCTACTGAAAATGCCCCTTCAAATCAAATCGTTTCAAGCTTTCAAGTGCTATTGAATTTTGAAGTAGACATTTTTTCTCTCCATATTTTATTATTTTAATTTCAAATGATGGGATATGTACTTTTTTTGTGTGGGTACTTGGTAAGAGGTTTTTTAAATTTTTATGGTCGCCGTCAGTTTTTTTGGGTTATGCAATGTGCAGCATCGTATTATACTGTGTAATCTAATCTGTGTATTACACTATCACAGCATTACGAAGCGCCTTCCTGTATGTACCAGACCTATGTAAAGCAGCTACTACATTGTCCTCCCGAGGCTGAGCGGCATCCAAGCATCGAAAAGACTTTGACCCTGTGGGGAATCGAACCCGAGTCTTCTGGACTGTAGGACTGAATAGTCCGAGCTATATTAGCATCTTGCCTCGTGTCCTCCTGTTATGTGAAAATTTAAATATCGGCCTCAATTACCAACGTGTCTAAATATCTGATCATAAATAATTAATTTCTCT
>NW_007378035.1:120694-138563 GCF_000475195.1 Diaphorina citri | reverse complement strand
TTTCAAAAAAAAACTAAAAAAAGACAAAAAATAAAAAAAAAAAAAAAAAAAAAAAAAAAAAAAAAAAAAATGTTCGTTTTCATGAACGATAAGCATCAGCATTTATAAGATAAACTCAGTTTAGGTAAGCGTAGCCTATTTATATATCTTTTTTTTTTTGCTGACGGTGAGAAAATTTGCCAGATTAAACTATATCACCCTCATCAGAAATAAAGATTGTAAAATTCTAGAGTATGGTGGATGAATGTAAACAAAATGAAACGTTTCTCTCAGATCTGAAGATTCTGAAGGTTTCGTGAGAGAGTTTAGCGAAAATAAATATAGCCAGCGCAGCGGTCGGCCATGACGGTATTTTTAGCTAAATCCCCTTTAGGGGTGAGCTATGCATTTCTCGGCAAAGTCACAACTTTGGGCCGGGGTTGTGTTTTTTGGTCTTCTGGCTCACTAGGAAGCTATTTGCCATGAAAACTCATTTTTTCCGAGAGAGGTTTGACAGAGGAAACTGTAACGGAGTTCTTACGGTCCCGAAATCGAAGAGATAACCTTAGGGATGAAAATTGAAAATCCATAAGGATATTTTCCAGAGATTGCCTCCTTATTCCATTTTCCTGTCCTATTGTCCCCTTCCATTAGTGTATTGTCAGTGGCGCGTCGTTTGATTTTCAGAAGGGGAACCTATTTTAAGTAGTCCCTCCATCCACCCCTGGTGGGTGATTGAAAGGGGGCATCTGCCGGGAATTGAACCTATAAACAATTTAGGAACCCTATAAACCCATTTGAATCATGCCAAGCGAAGAAAAGATAGAGGGGAAGGGAAATTTTTTTTTTTTTTTGCTGACGGTGAGAAAATTTGCCAGATTAAACTATACCACCCTCATCAGAAATAAAGATATTAAAATTCTAGAGTATGGTGGATGAATGTAAACAAAATTAAACATTTCTCTCAGATCTGAAGATTCTGAAGATTTCTTGAGAGAGTTTAGCGAAAATTAATATTGCCAGCGCAGCGGACGCAGCGGTCGGCCATGACGGTATTTTTAGCTAAATCCCCTTTAGGGGTGGGTGAGCTATTCATTTCTCGGCAAAGTCACAACTTTGGGTCGGGGTTGTGTTTTTTGGTCTTCTGGCTCACTAGGAAGCTATTTGCCATGAAAACTCATTTTTTTCCGAGAGAGGTTTCATAGAAGGAACTGTAACGGAGTTCTTACGGTCCCAAAATCGAAGAGATAACCTTAAGGATGAAAATTGAAAATCCATAAGGATATTTTCCAAAGATTGCCTCCTTATTCCATTTCCCTGTCCTATTGTCCCCTTCCATTAGTGTATTGTCAGTGGCGCGTCGTTAGATTTTCAGAAGGGGAACCTATTTCAAGTAGTCCCTCCATCCACCCCTGGTGGGTAATAGAAAGGGGGCACCTGCCAGAAATTTAGGAACCTATAATCCCATTTGAATCATGAATCATGCCAAGCGAAGAAAAGATAGAGGGGAAGGGAAAACGGTCCTTGACAGAGGAAACTGTAACGGAGTTCTTACGGTCCCGAAATCGAAGAGATAACCTTAAGGATGAAAATTGAAAATCCATGAGGATATTTTCCAGAGATTGCCTCCTTATTCCATTTCCCTGTCCTAGTTTCCCCTTCCATTAGTGTATTGTCAGTGGCGCGTCGTTAGATTTTTAGAAGGGGAACCTATTTCAAGTAGTCCCTCCATCCACCCCTGGTGGGTAATGGAAAGGGGGCACCTGCCAGAAATTTAGGAACCTATAATCCCATTTGAATCATGAATCATGCCAAGCGAAGAAAATATAGAGGGGAAGGCAAAACGGTCCTTCCCCCAGCTTCCATGGATACGTCACTGGTTTGTACTGTGCCCCATATTTCACTTCTTCCCCCAATGTAAATTTCCATTTCTTCTGACACTTCTAGAGGGCTATCGTGTTTCACCTTTTTCTTCCTCTTCTTCCCCCAATGTAAATTTCCATTTCTTCTGACACTTCTAGAGGGCTATCGTGTTTCACCTTTTTCTTCCTCTTCTTCTTCGCCTTCTCCCTCTTCTCCTCTGTCTTCTTCCTCCCTTTCTTCCTCCACCTCTTCTTTTTCTTCTTCCTCTTGTTCTTCCTCCTTCTCTTCTCCTTCTTCTTCCTCCTCCTTCTTGTTCCTCCTCCTCCTTCTTCTTCCTCTTCCTCCACCTCTTCTTTTTCTTCTTCCTCCTCCTCCCTCTTCTTCTTCCTCCTCTTCATCATCTTTATTCTTCTGACACTTCTAGAGGGCTATCGTGTTTCACCTTTTTCTTCCTCTTCTTCTTCGCCTTCTCCTTCTTCTCCTCTGTCTTCTTCTTCCTCCTCCTTGTTCCTCCTCCTCCTCCTCCTTCTTCTTCTTCTTCTTCTTCTTCTTCTTCTTCTTCTTCTTCTTCCTCTTCCTCTTCCTCCACCTCTTCTTTTTCTTCTTCCTCTTGTTCTTCCTCCTCCTCCCTCTTCTTCTTCCTCCTCTTCATCATCTTTATTATTTTATCAAATTCCACTTCGTTATCAATTTCTTTTTCTGTTACTTTCCCCCCCTCCGGTTCTTTTTCACTTTCTTATTCACATTTTTTATTGTGTTATTTTATTATTACTTTTTCTTCCAGTATCATTCCTGCGTTATATTTTCTTTATTTTCTCTCTCTCCCTCCTCTCTCGTTCTCTCTCACACTCTCTCTTATTCACATTTTTTATTGTGTTATTTTATTATTACTTTTTCTTCCAGTATCATTCCTGCGTTATATTTTCTTTATTTTCTCTCTCTCCTTCCTCTCTCGTTCTCTCTCACACTCTCTCTCGTTCTCTTTCTATCTCTCCTTCCCCCCTCTCTCTCTCACTCTCTGTCTCCCTGTTTCTTACTCTCCCTCTTTCTCTCTCTCTTTCTTTCTCTCTTCCATTCTTACTCTCACTCTCTTTCTTTCTTTCTCTCTCTTCCATTCTTACTCTCACTCTCTTTCTCTCTCTCTCTCCCTCTCTCTTTCTCTCTCTCTCTCCCTCTCTCTTTCTGTCTCTGCCTCCCTCCCCCTTTTTGTCTTTCTCTTTCTCTCTCCCCCTCCATCCCTCTCTTTCTTTTTCTTACGTTCTCTCTTCCTCTTTTTTCTTCCTCTTCTTCTTCGCCTTCTCCTTCTTCTCCTCTGTCTTCTTCCTCCCTTTCTTCCTCTTCTTCTTTCTCCACCTCTTATTTTTCTTCTTCCTCTTGTTCTTCCCCCTTCTCTTCTCCTTCTTCTTCCTCCTTCTTCTTCCTCCACCTCTTCTTTTTCTTCTTCCTCTTGTTCTTCCTCCTCCTCCCTTGAAGAGGGGAAAAAGGGGTAGGAAGAGAAAGAGTCGTCAGTGGTGAACACAAGGCTAGTTTGATAGGAGTTCTGTATAATATAGCAGTACTATTTGGTCCTCCTTTCAAAGTTGACCCACAGAACTTTCGAATAATAGCTGCTGAAACCCTCCAAAATACAAGGCTATATCCAGCCTGCCTACTGGTTTCGTGTTATCCAACCATTAGCCTAGTAACGGCCGGCGGGCCGCCGACGGCCGGCGCGGCGGTTGTTTGTTCTAACCTAACAGAAAAGACCTGGATTGGATTTCACCAATACTTTTTCAGCCCTTAGAAGTCCTGTTAAGCTAATAGCCTGAGTTCTATTTCATTTGTATAGGCTTAACAGGGCTTTTAAGCAAACAGGCTGTTATGGGCTATGTATACCAGTTGACCCCCAGAACTCCTTTCAAAGTTGACCCACAGAACTTCTGAATAATAGCTGCTGAAACCCTCCAAAATACAAGGCTATATCCAGCCTGCCTACTGGTTTCGTGTCATCCAACCATTAGCCTAGTTTGTTCTAACAGAAAAGACCTGGATTGGATTTCACCAATACTTTTTCAGCCCTTAGAAGTCCTGTTAAGCTAACAGCCTGAGTTCCATTTCATTTGTATAGGCTTAACAGGGCTTTTAAGCAAACAGGCTGTTATGGGCTATGTATACTCGTATATGTATATTTTAATTGATATTGTTGTTTTTCCGTACATTTTCATCTCGATAAGGTGGCCTGTATTGAGTACAGCTTCTCCAAAACGGAATCCATTTGTCAAATTTCATTCGTAGAAAATACCTCATTTATACGGGCATGGAGACTGAAAAGTCCCTTCACCCCCGCAATCTAATATATCGATAAGGTGGCCTGTATTGAGTACAGCTTCTCCAAAACGGAATCCATTTGTCAAATTTCATTCGTAGAAAATACCTCATTTATACGTGGGCATCGATACTGAAAAGTCCCTTCACCCCCGCAATCTAATATGAGATATATATTTGAATTGTAATAGGTTACTGTTTACCTTTCTCCTAATGTGTTTACTCTCTGAGTGTTTGCCTTGTGTTCCTATCGAATATATGGGTAGGGAGGAACAAGGCCTGTCGCACTTGGGATGCGTAGTCGCGCCATAGTAGCGCGTAGTCGCCCGAAAAACTAAACCTAGGAATATGATAGAGAGTCATGCAACTACATCCAGTCACTCATTAAACTTGACAGATATCAGATAAACTTGACAGATATGTACACCTGATCAAGTCCGCCTGTCAGGTCTACCTGATAGTGTGTGTGTGTGCTCGTCAGGTATCCGGTAGACTTGACTTGTGGACCTGATCAGGTGTACCTGTCAGGTCTACCTGATAGTAAGTGGCTGGCCTACGGTGTAATAGGTTACTGTTTACCTTTCTCCTAATGTGTTTACTCTCTGAGTGTTTGCCTTGTGTTCCTATCGAATATATGGGTAGGGAGGTGCAAGGCCTGTCGCACTTGGGAAGCGTAGCGCCATAGTATGATAGAGAGTCATGCAACTACATCCAGTCACTCAACTATCAGATAGACTTGAGAGATATGTACATCTGATCAAGTCCGCCTGTCAGGTCTACCTGATAGTGTGTGTGTGTGTGTGTGTGTGTGCTCATCAGGTATCACGTAGACTTGACTTGCGGACCTGATCAGGTGTACCTGTCAGGTCTACCTGATAGTAAGTGGCTGGCCTACGATTCCAGTGTGCGAGAACCCTTCTTTACGACCTGTTAGGTTGTTCTAAGGGTAATTACCACCACCGAACCATTTGGAACAACATCAAGAGATCAGTCACTAGTCTCTCTTGTGGATCATTATTTCACATGAAAAAACATATTTTTATTGAAAATTAGTTTAAAAAACATATTTTTATACTTGTTAGCTTATTCTTATCACATATAATTATTTCGGGTATTGATTCAGTATGGGTAGGCAGAACCAGATCTTTATGTTGTCTTGGATAGCAAACCTGACGCTTCTGGTAAGTTTGAATGTCATAAAGTGATATCTCGATTTTTGAAAGTCAAAATTTGGAGAAAAATTGGGATGTCTTTTCTTTATTGTTTCTAGGTGTTGTGGTTCTCGAGATAGAGCGATCAGTGTGTGAACTGTGAATGAGTGAATGGATCCTGTTCTTATAATATAAGATAAGATATCTAAGTACATAAGTATAGAGATGTAAGTACACTAGAACCTCGATTATTTCAACTTTCATTACTTCAACTCTCTATTATTTCAACTCCAAAATCCATTTGCTTATTTCTATCTTTCAAAGGACATTATCAGAGGAAAAATCATAGAAAGTGATCATTTCAACCTCGATCATTTCAACTACCCCCGGTCCCAATTAGTTGAAATAATCGAGGTCCTACTGTATATGGAATAAGTACATAGACATATGAGTAAAAATACATAGATACAAGTAAATAGGTGTAAGTATATGGAATAAGTACATAAATATAAGAGTATAAATACATTAGTGCCTGGACTGGTAATATTATCTTTCTGGAACTGACAAAATAAGAGTATGACCTCTTTCTATCCCATGTCATCTCTATTGCCCTCTCTCCTTCCCTCTATCATCTCTCTCCCTCCCTTTCTCTCCTGTCTCTTTTCCTCTTTCTATCCTGTCCTTTTCTCCCTTTCTCTCTCTCCCTCCCTTTCTCTCCTGTCTCTCTTCTCTCTTTTCCTCTCTCTATCCTCTCTCTCTCTCCTCTGTCATCTCTCTCCCTCCCTTTCTCTCCTGTCTCTCTTCTCTCTTTTCCTCTTTCTATCCTGTCCTTTTCTCCCTTTCTCTCTCTCCCTCCTAAGAGGTTTGACAGAGGGAACTGTAACTGCTATGGTCTTATCGTCCCGAAATCGAAGAGAGAAGGAAGAAAGGATAGGAGAAAGCCAACCGTTCCGAGAACGAACATTATACCATCTAGTTGGTAGTGTTGGTAGTGCGTCTGCCTTGTTAGCCTAGCGCTTACAAGGCAGACGCATTACCAACTAAGCTAACTAGGCTGGCGAAATGTTTTTGAACCAGTTTTGTCTGAGAAGTATGCTGTGTCGTTTCAGCAATCCAAACTTTGGGCAGTCCGTCCACACATTTTATTGACTTTTTTTAAATGAAATTCTATTATGTTTCAGGTTGCTTCCTCACCAGTCCACAAAGTCAACATCGAAGTAAATAGCATTGTGCTAGACATCCAAACCAAAAACCGGTCCGAGCCCTTTGACAATATTGCCGGAAATCCAGACCGGACAATTGACGGCACAAATGGAGTCAAAAATGACGTAATCAAGGAATTAGTAAATTCTGAGGCAAATATTGAGCAGTCTAACAACTGTGAACCTAAAGTTGTCAAAGTATTTCCAGACCAAACCATTACTGGAGCAAATGGAGGCGAAAATGACGCAATAAAAGGATTAGTCAATTCTGAGTCAAATATAGAGCAGTCTAACAACTGCGACCGTAAAGTTGTCAAAGTATTACCAAATCAAACCATTACTGGAGCAAATGGAGGCGAAAATGACGCAATGAAAGAATTAGTCAATTCTGAGTCAAATATAGAGCAGTCTAACAACTTTGAACCTAAAGTTGTCAATGTACTACCAGAAAATGCCTTCAATAGAGCGAGTTATATCAAAAATAACGCCAACGAATTGGTCAATTCTGAGTCAAATATTGAGCAAACTAACAAGTGTGACCCTATCACCCTTAATGAATCAGACCAAACCATAACTGGAACAAATGGAGTCAAAAATGACATCGACTCAAATATCAAAAGACTCAACAATAATCCCAGTATCAATCTGTTAGGTCAGATCAGCATGGACTTTTCCAAAGGACAAGGAGGGTTTAAGAGAAATTTCAATGACGAACCTACTTGGGTGGTACTGAAGAGAAGGTATTTGGAAGGCGTATTTGATGTTGATTCGGTTAAGAAGACCAAATAAGTTCAAAGAATCAAGACATTCGAAGGATCGATTCTATTTTTAGGCGCTTTAACACCCGATGGTGCAATAAGGAAACAATTATTTTATCTATGACAAACAAAAAATAAATAAAATAATTGCCTACCAAATTAATACTCGTAAAGCATCTACTTTTTTGTGCAAGAAGTTTTATAGAGGGAACATTACCAATATCGTGCTTATCGCCCCAAAATCAATGGAGCAGTTGCAAATGGGTAAAAATTATAAATAAATGGTCGATTCCTATGTAAAAAGCTGGGAAAAATCCAAATCTGAGGTCAAAACTCCGAAAAAATAACTGTAAAAGGTCGAAAATTCAATTTTTATTTTCCGTTCTAATGAAAGAGTTCAAATATGTTTATATGTGTGACGTCAGACTTTACGCAGTTGTTTTTTTTTGTCCGTTAGGTAGCGCCACTATGCGAGCGCGCTAGCGGAAGAGCAGAAAGAACTGCGCAGAAATGCGCACAAACACATTAATGCGTTGCCTGCGAGGGAGCTTTGCTCGGGACATTTGATGTGACGTCATCGCCTACGGGAGCGTATGCCGTGACGTCAAAGTTGTCTATCAAATGATGTTCTCTTGGGAATCAAGTGACCCCTATTCGGAAATACATGGGATGTGTGAAGGAGTGAGTTATGAAAAGGAACTGCTGTTTTCAGTAATCTACCTGCACATTCAATGAGTCAGATCCCAACTCCCTTTACCCATAGGGATTTGGATTCCCCGATTTTTTACTTTCTCATTTTCTAAAATTGGGGATCTCAGAAAAGGACTCTCGAAAATTTCCCTTTTTTCTCCCTCCTATTTACCTATAATTGGGATTTTAAAAAAGAGAGAATCTCTAAAAGGGCTTCTAGAAAAGGAGGGAATCTCAGAAAAGGGGAAAATCTATAAAAAAGACCCTCAGAAAAATCTCCCCCTTTTTTCCTCCCTCCTTATACCTAAAAAGGGGAATGCCACGAAAAGGAGGGGTGAATCTCCCAAAAAAGCTTCTCTATTCTTCTCCTCCTCTCCTCTTTTTCTTCGTTTGCTTCTTTCCCCTCCTCTCCTCCCCTCCTTCCTTTCTCTTAACACCTTTCTCTATTCTTCTCTTCTTCGCGTTCTCTTCTCTTCCCCTCCTTCTGTTCTTGTAACACTTTTCTCTATGCTTATCTCAATCGCCTCAATCAGGATTCATTAAATCTTCGTTTGCCTGGAGAGGTAGGTAGAGTGGAGAGGTGAGTAGAGATTGTGATATAAATAGATCCGAGATGTTTATTTTTTTACGTACATAGATATACAATTTTGAAAAAGAAAAATTCCGTTGGTCCTCATTTTTCCTGCTCTATGACTTTGA
The DNA here is from genome assembly GCF_000475195.1 of Diaphorina citri. Taxonomy (NCBI): domain Eukaryota; kingdom Metazoa; phylum Arthropoda; class Insecta; order Hemiptera; family Psyllidae; genus Diaphorina; species Diaphorina citri. The sequence continues at coordinate 129,917 of NW_007378035.1, read as the reverse complement.
AACATCACCCAAGTAAGCGCAACTGATCTATTAGAGAAGGAAAAGAGGATAGGAGAAAGCCAGCCGAACCCTATCTGTGTAGGGTGATAGGTATCTTGTTTATCCTGCCCGAATAGGACTAAAAAGTCCCTTTACCCCAGACCCCAGCAGTCTGAAAAAAAAATGTCTTCTCTGGGCGGAAATCGACAATCTATTTTTTTAGAATCTTTAGATTAACCCTTTGAGTAGTTCAAAAAGCTATTTAACCCTTTCAGTGAGGTCTACGCCACTGCTTCCAAGGCGCTACAGTACGGGGGGGTATTGTAAAGCTCATTCCCCCCTGTCAATAATTGCTCCTCGAAGTGTCAATAATGTCAGAAGATAACAACTCGTCCTTTGCTTGAAATACTTTGACAAGCAAAACAGAAAAACACCTCCCGCCCGGCGCGGGGTAGATCCTGGACGGATAATGTTCGTTCTCGGAACGGCTGGCTTTCTCCTATCCTGTTTTCCTTCTCTCTTCGATTTCGGGACGATAAAACAGTTCCCTCTATCAAACCTCCTCAAAAAAGTTTCTAATTAGGGGACGTAAATCAAAAAGGGACTTTTCAGTCTCATTCTGGCAGTATAAGCAGGGTATATTCTATTGTACGTACACAGTATAGTATAGGTTCCCTACACTCGATGTAATGGAAAGTAAAAATTAGCATACCAAATCCATTAATTAGAATAAATAGGTTTTAGGGTAGTATAGGTTTTGTAGTGGGAGGACAAATTTCGTGGTGCCACCGACACTATCCCTAATTCCCTAATCCTGCCGAATATTTCAAGTCTGGTCACATAATATCTCCCGACCCTAATACCTTCCCACTATCCCACTATCCTCTTCTTTATCCCTATTTACTACGTCTTTCTCCTCCTCTTCCTTCTCCCTTTTATTTCTCATCCCTCTTCTTCTTTTTCTTCTCCCTCTTTTTTTCCCCTCTTCTTCTTCCTCGTCTTTTTTTCCTTTTTCTTCCCTTGTTTTTTACCTTTTTCTCCTTCTTCTTCTCCTCCTCCCTCTTCTTCTTCTTCTTCCTTTTCGTCTTCTTTTTCTCTTTCTCCTTTTCATCCTTCTCTATTTCTTTCTCATCCCTCTTCTTAATTTTCTTCTTCTTCTTCTTCTTCTTCTTTTACTCTCCCTTCTTTTTCCGTCTTCTTCTTTTTCTCCTTCTTCTTTTTCCTCCTCCTTCTTCTTCTCCTTTTTCCCTTTTTCTTCTCTTATTTTTTCTTCTTCTCCCTCTTCTTCTTTTTCTTCTTCTTCTCCTCCTCCCTCTTCTTCTTTTTCTTCTTCTCCTCCTCCTCCCCCCTCTTCTTCTTTTTCTTCTTCTTCCTTTTCGTCTTCTTTTTCTCTTTCTCCTTCTCATCCTTCTCTTCTTTCTCATCCCTCTTCTTCTTTTTCCTCCTCCTTCTTCTCCTTCTTTTTCCCTTCTTTTTCTTCTCTTATTTTTTCTTCTTCTCCCTCTTCTTCTTCTTCTTTTTCCCCCTCTTCTCCTTCGTCTTCTTTTTCTTCTCCTTCTGAGCGTAGATTTCATACAGTCAAGTCCTTTGCGCGATACATTTCATTAACATTCAAACAAACTCAACAAGAAATGCAATCAAAACAACTATCGTAAACTCACTGAGAGCTGAAAGGTCAGTAATTTCGTTATTTACTCGAACTCCGTTGCAGCTTCTGTGAAGGCATCCAATTATCCATTTACTGGAAATTCGTCTAGGTCTCCGGGCAAATTTTCAGAGTGGAAATGAATTCTCCATTTGAAAACGGAGGAAGAGGAGGAAGAAGATAAAGATCGAAGAGAGAAAGGGGACAGGACAGAACAAAGCCAGCTGTTCCGAGAACGAACCCTATATGTTCAAGATAAAATCGGCCCCGGGCGTGAATCGAACCCGCAACCTGGCGCTTACAAGGCAGACGCGCGAAATTTTAACTCAGGTTGTGGTTGTCTGCCTTTTAAGTGATAAGTCGCAGGTTCGATTCCCGCCCGGGGCGAACTTTATCTTCGACCGGTAAGGTTCGTTCTCGGAACGGCTGGCTTCCTCCTATCCTGTCCATTGCTCCTCGAAGTGTCAATAATGTCAGAAGATAACAACTCGTCCTTTGCTTGAAATACTTTGACAAGCAAAACAGAAAAACACCTCTTATAAGTATAAACTTGTACGTGTACGGGGTGTTTTAAAAAGGGCACAAAAAATATTCACAATAATACTTGTTTTACAAACCTGTATCAAACAAAAGAATTACTTTTTTAAGAGATTTGATAGAGGGATCTAACTGTAACAGCCCAAGGTCTTATCGTCCCGAAATCGAAGAGAGAAAGGGGACAGGACAGAACAAAGCCAGCTGTTCCGAGAACGAACCCTATATGTTCAAGATAAAATCGGCCCCGGGCGAGAATCGAACCCGCAACCTGGCGCTTACAAGGCAGACGCGCGAAGTTTTAACTCAGGTTGTGGTTGTCTGCCTTGTAAGCGATAAGTCGCAGGTTCGATTCCCGCCCGGGGCGAACTTTATCTTCAACCGGTAAGGTTCGTTCTCGGAACGGTTGGCTTCCTCCTATCCTGTCCTTTCTTCTTTTTCTCTTTCTCATCCTTCTCCTTTTCTTTCTCATCCCTCTTCTTATTTTTCTTCTTCTTCTTCTACTCTCCCTTCTTTTTCCCTCTTCTTCTTCTTCTTCTCCTTCTTTTTCCCTTCTTCTCTTATTTTTTCTTCTTCTCTTCTTCTTTTTCTCCTTCTTCTTCTTTTTCCTCCTCCTCCTTCTTCTTCTTCTTCTCCTTTTTCCCTTTTTCTTCTCTTATTTTTTCTTCTTCTCCCTCTTCTTTCAAGTTATTCTACCTATTTACATACCTGGCTACCTACTTTTTACCCACCCTGTATACTTTGACAGAAAATATCTAGGTACCTACTCTAAGTAGAAAGAACGAAACTCAAACTTTTTTATCTCTTTTTTCTCTCTTCGTTTTTGCCGTGTCAGCTAAAAATGTGTAATAGGATAATATTATTTTTCTCACTCTCCTTTCTCTTTCTCTCTCCTCTTTCTCCTTCTATGTCTTTCCTCTCTTTCTTCCAACTCCTTCATCCATAAAGTTGCTCTTCTGCCTTCGTTTATCTTTTCTTTTTCTCTGTCCCTCTTTCTTCTTTCTCCTCTTCCTCCTTTCGTTTTACCTGCCTCCCCTCCTCCTAGTCTCCCCTTGCGCCCTTCTTTCTTGATTTTTTATCTTTATTTATTTGATTCTCTCTATCTCCCTTGCTCCCTCTCTCTCTTTTTACGTCGTTATCTTTTACTTATGATTTATTATTATTATTTTGTGAAGAGGTAAGGCTCCTTTAAAAATTGTAAGGTTGGCAAAAGTAAGGTTGATATTTCGACCAAATTTAATAGAAAATTAAATACATTGTGTAGAGACACAAATAAAGAGTTCGCAATTCTCAGGACATTAGATTTCGACGAGATTTATTACAATAAAAGCTTGAAAAAACTTGGCAATCTTGAAAAACGAAGGTATTGTGGTCTCATCAAATGTAAGGTAAACCTCCAAAATCGTTATTTACCGAGGTATGTAGGTAGGTCGGTAGGTAGAATAATAATTTACAATGAATTCCACAGAAACCTCTGCCTCCTCCTTCCTTCTCTCTCTTCCTTATATCTCTTCTTTCTTCTACTTATTCCTCTTTTTTTATCTCTTCTTCTCACCTCCTCTCCCCTCCTTTTCCCATCTCTCATTTCTCCTTTTTCCCGTCTACTACTCTCTAGTCCTCTCTTATTTCTTCCGTCTACTTCCACACCCTCTCCATCTCTCCCTTTCCATCTTTTCTCCCTCCTTTTCTTCCTCACATTCTTCCTCATCTCTTTCTCTGTTAAAGCAGTCATCAATCATATTTTGAGGTGGGACTCACTGGGAGAGAGAGGGGGATTTTTTTTTTTAGGTTCCAAAATATCCCTCTTACCTCCCTCCCTTCACACCTTTCTGTAGGTATTTCTTGTTTCCCTCACAATCCTTCCCTTCTCAAGAACCACGTCTTTTCTCCCCTTTCTTTCTTTCTTCCCTCTCTTCCCCTTCTTTCTCCCCTCTCTTCTTCCCTGCGTGTACTGTTCTTACATTTTTCTTTCTTCCCTCTCCTCCCTTCTCTTTTTGTGCTTGTTTATGTTCCTGGCCTCAAAGCGTGTTCCCCGTGTATTTCTTATGGGGGGACTAAAAAACGTCAATATCTCGGGAACAAACTCCAAAATCCATTTGCTTATTTCTATCTTTCAAAGGACATTATCAGAGGAAAAATCATAGAAAGTGATCATTTCAACCTCGATCAATTCAACTACCCCCGGTCCCAATTAGTTGAAATAATCGAGGTTCTACTGTATATGAAATAAGTACATAGACATATGAGTAAAAATACATAGATACAAGTATATGGAATAAGTACATAAATATAAGAGTATAAATATATTAGTGCCTGGACTGGTAATATTATCTTTCTGGAACTGACAAAATAAGAGTATGACCTCTTTCTATCCCTGTCTATCCCAATGTCATCTCTATTGCCCTCTCTCCTTCCCTCTATTATCTCTCTCCCTCCCTTTCTCTCCTGTCTCTCTTCTCTCTTTTCCTCTTTCTATCCTGTCCTTTTCTCCCTTTCTCTCTCCCTCCTCTATCATCTCTCTTTCTTCTCTTCCTTTCTCCCCTTCCCTATCCTTCTGCTTCTCTTTCCTGTCTTCTTTCTCTCCTATAACTCGCCCTTTCTATATCTTTCTCTTTTCCTTTCTCTCACTCTCCTGTTTTTCCTCACTCTTCCTTGCCTCCTTTTCTCTCTTACCTATAGGCTCAAGCCCTTATCACATTGGCTGCATTGGCTCAGTTCTAACCGTCAGCTGGCTCAGCTCTGCGTAACACCGTGTATCAGCTCTCTCACTCTCTGTCTCCCTGTTTCTTACTCTCCCTCTTTCTCTCTCTCTTTCTTTCTCTCTTCCATTCTTACTCTCACTCTCTTTATTTCTCTCTCTTCCATTCTTACTCTCACTCTCTTTCTCTCTCTCTCCCATTCTTACTCTCACTCTCTTTCTCTCTCTCCCTCTCTCTTTCTGTCTCTGCCTCCCTCCCCCCTTTTTTGTCTTTCTCTTTCTCTCTCCCCCTCCATCCCTCTCTTTCTTTTTCTTACGTTCTCTCTTCCTCCTTTTTTTTCCATGCTAAAATTTATGGTCGGAACTTTTGTCGGGTGCTGATCTGATTAGAAACTTTGTTCTTCTTTCGATATTATTATTACTAACGCGTTCTTCTTCATACGGGGTATGCAGAAAGTGTGGAAGACGGCTGTTCGAACGCCAGGAGCGACTTTGAAATTTTGTTAGGAGGTGGAGTAAAGAAAGAAGTCCCCGGGTCTACAAGTCCATCTCATGTTATTTTTAACCTCTGACAGATAGACCCTAGTTTTAAGGCCCGTTTACACTCTATGTCGTATTGTACATTTTCGTACCCTCAAGGCAATAGTAGGTACGCAAATTTTGTGTACGTTTTTTATTATCATTATTATTGTGAATCCCTGCGACTAGACGTACGTCTTGCTGTCTACACTCTACTTTTTAGCCTTTTTTATCCATCAGACAAAACGCACGATAAGACATAGCGTGTAAACGGGCCTTTAGTTTATATTGAAACTCTCAATAGACGCTTCACAATACAAATTATGAAAGAAGAAACTCAATACTATTCTGTTCATGATCGCCCACCTTCGTCAAAATTCAAAATAAACAAAATTCATGTCTGATATAAATATATTTCTTCTCCTTCTGAGCGTAGATTTCATACAGTCAAGTCCTTTGCGCGATACATTTCATTAACATTCAAACAAACTCAACAAGAAATACAATCAAAACAACTATCGTAAACTCACTGAGAGGTCAGTAATTTCGTTATTTACTCAAACTCCGTTGCAGCTTCTGTGAAGGCATCCAATTATCCATTTACTGGAAATTCGTCTAGGTCTTCGGGCAAATTTTCAGAGTGGAAATGAATTTTCCATTTGAAAACGGAGGAAGAGGAGGAAGAAGATAAAAAGAGATAAAGAGGAGGGAGGAATATGAAGAGGGGAAAAAGAAGGAGGAAAAAGGGGTAGGAAGAGAAAGAGTCGTCAGTGGTGAACACAAGGCTAGTTTGATAGGAGTTCTGTATAATATAGCAGTTAATACTATTTGGTCCTCCTTTCAAAGTTGATCCACAGAACTCCTTTCAAAGTTGACCCCAAGAGGTAAGGCTCCTTTAAAAATTGTAAGGTTGGCAAAAGTAAGGTTGATATTTCGACCAAATTTAATAGAAAATTAAATACATTGTATAGAGACACAAATAAAGAGTTCGCAATTCTCAGGACATTAGATTTCGACGAGATCTATTACAATAAAAGCTTGAAAAAACTTGGCAATCTTGAAAAACGAAGGTATTGTGGTCTCATCAAATGTAAGGTAAACCTCCAAAATTGTTATCTACCGAGGTAAATTGTAAGGAATGGTAGGTAAAGTAATAATTTTCAATGAATTCCACAGAAACCTCTGCCTCCTCCCTCCTTCTCTCTCTTCCTTATATCTCTTCTTTCTTCTACTTATTCCTCTTTTTTTATCGCTTCTTCCCACCTCCTCTCCACTCCTTTTCCTATCTCTCATTTCCCGTCTACTACTCTCTAGTCCTTATTTCTTCATTCTAATTCCACACCCTCCATCTCTCCCTTTCCATCTTTTCTCCCTCTTTTTCTTCCACACATTCTTCCTCATCTCTTTCTCTGTTAAAGCAGTCATCAATCATATTTTGAGGTGGGACTCACTGGGAGAGAGGGGATTTTTTTTTAGGTTCCAAAATATCCCTCTTACCTCCCTCCCTTCACACCTTTCTGTAGGTATTTCTTGTTTCCCTCCCAATCCTTCCCTTCTCAAGAACCACGTCTTTTCTCCCCTTTCTTTTGCCCTTTCTTTCTTCCCCTTCTTTCCCCCTCTCTTCTTCCCCGCGTGTATTGTTCTTACATTCTTTCTTCCCTCTCCTCCCTTCTCTTTTTGTGCTTGTTTATGTTCCTACCTGGTTTTTCAATAGAAAGTGTGGAAGACGGCTGTTCGAACGCCAGGAGCGACTTTGAAATTTTGTTAGGAGGTGGAGTAAAGAAAGAAGTCCCCGGGTCTCCAAGTCCATCTCATGTTATTTTTAACCTTTGACAGATAGAGCCTAGTTTTAAGGCCCGTTTACACTCTATGTCGTATTGTACATTTTCGTACCCTCAAGGCAATAGTAGGTACGCAAATTTTGTGTACGTTTTTTATTATCATTATTATTGCGAATCCCTGCGACTAGTCGTACGTCTTGCTGTCTTATACACTCTACTTTTTAGCCTTTTTTATCCATCAGACAAAACGCACGATAAGACGTAGCGTGTAAACGGGCCTTGAAGAAAGTGTGGAAGACGGCTGTTCGAACGCCAGGAGCGACTTTGAAATTTTGTTAGGAGGTGGAGTAAAGAAAGAAGTCCCCGGGTATACAAGTCCATCTCATGTTTTTTAACCTCTGACAGATAGACCCTAGTTTTAAGGCCCGTTTACACTCTACGTCGTATTGTACATTTTCGTACCTTCAAGGCAATAGTAGGTACGCAAGTTTTGTGCACGTTTTTTTATTATCATTATTAAGGGCATCCACTCGTAAAATTTGTAGCCAAAACCAAATGTCAGCCCAAAGCAATCACCCTAGTTAGGGCTGATTGAGAGGCTGGTGAAAAACGCCGACCCCGTCTGTACACGGGAAAAGGCGAAGAAAAAGAAGAAGAAGATTATTGCGAATCCTTGCGATAAGACATACGTCTTGCTGTCTACACTCTACGTTTTAGCCTTTTTTTTTATCTATCAGACAAAACGCACGATAAGACATAGCGTGTAAACGGGCCTTTAGTTTATATTGCAACTCTCACAAGACCCTTCACAATACATATTATGAAAAAAGAAACTCAATACTATTCTGTTCATGATCGCCCACCTTCGTCAAAATTCAAAATAAACAAAATTCATGTCTGATATAAGTATAAATATATATATAAGTACAAAAGTATAGAGATGTAAGTACAGTAGAACCTCTATTATTTCAACTTCCATTACTTCATACTATTATTGATTTAATTTTTGATTTTACTTTCATCTGAAAAAGAAACGCGAGCTGCTGAAAAACCATATTGATAAAAGCTCCGTGTTTATTATTTTTATTTATTTATTTATTTGAGGGAACTGTAACTGCTAAGGTCTTATCGTCCCAAAAGCGAAGAGAGAAGGAAGACATAAAATTAGAAAGCCAGCCGTGCCGAGAACGAACCTTATCTGTTTAGGATATAATCCGCCGCGGCGCGGGCGGGACTCAAACCCGCGACCTAGCGCGTCCAAGACAGGCAGGCTACCCTCCCAGCTAATTCTAAGGGTAATTACCACCACCGAACCATTTGGAACAACATCAAGAGATCAGTCACTAGTCTCTCTTGTGGATCATTATTTCACATGGAAAAACATATTTTTATTGAAAATTAAGTAGTTTGAAAAAATATTTTTATACTTATTAGTCTTATTCTTATCACATATAATATTATTTCGGGTGTTGGAAGAGTGATTCAGTATGGGTAGGCAGAACCAGATCTTTATGTTGTCTTGGATAGCAAACCTGATGCTTCTGGTAAGTTTGAATGCCATAAAGAGATATCTCGATTTTTTAATCCTAAAATAGTAAAAAATTGGAGTTTTTTTTAACTTTTTTCTCTGCGGGTTTAACTTTATTTTTGGATTTTATCGACAGAAATATTTACATAAATATGTAATTGTTTACATATTTATGTAAATAAAGTTGAATTAACCCATTAGTGCATAAAGTAGTTTTTGCCCGTTTTTGTGGAACATTTCTTTGAAAACTTGGTGTTTTGGGTCTTTTGTCATACATTAAATTTTTTACCCATATTATTCTGTTTCAGGTTACTTCCTCACCACTCCACAAAGTCAACATCGAAGTAGATAGCATTGTGCTAGACATCCAAACTAAAAACCGGTCCGAACCCTTTGACAATATTGCCGGAAATCCCAACCGGACAATCGACGGCACAAATGGAGCCAAGAATGACTTAATCCATGATTTGGTCAATTCTGAGTCAAATATAGAGCAGTCTAACAACTGTAATCCTAAAGTTGTCAAAGTATTACCAGAC
>NW_007378035.1:50694-118194 GCF_000475195.1 Diaphorina citri | reverse complement strand
CGTTAATTTTGGTCGCAAAAACTCTCTGTTGAGCAAAAGAAGTGAGAATTACATGTGTGTTTTAACCCAAAATTATCCGAGCATCAAATATTCGAAAATTAGAACAAACTTTTCATTATGGCTATTTTAAGGGCCCACGATGTCTCTTGTTTCTGCGCAGTTTTCGTCAAATAACGTTATAGAATTTAGTTAACGGGACGCTAATTGTTTGCAAAAACTCGCTAATAACAACAAGGTTTGTATTTATGGGTTTAATTGTTTAACACCGTCTGCCTTGTAAGCGCTAGGTCGCACATTCTCGCCAGCGATGAGCTTTATTATTATTATTATTATTATTAGAACAAACTTTTCATTATGGCTATTTTAAGGGCCCACGATGTCTCTTGTTTCTGCGCAGTTTTCGTCAAATAACGTTATAGAATTCAGTTAACGGGACGCTAATTGTTTGCAAAAACTCGCTAATAACAACAAGGTTTGTATTTATGGGTTTAATTGTTTAATACCGTCTGCCTTGTAAGCGCTAGGTCGCACATTCTCGTCAGCGATGAGCTTTATTATTATTTTTTTTTACCTTATCCTAAATAGGTAAGGTTCGTTCTCGGAACGGCTGGCTTTCTCCCACCCTGTACACCTACCTACACCGATAAGCAATATTAGGCTCATTATTAACAGTCCCATTCAGTATTCATATCAGCAATCAGCATATTCAATAAAATGGGCCCGGCATATTTAATAAACTGGCCCGGCTTATAATAAATCCTTTATTGGGCAGGTATCCCTGAACTGGGCACAGTCTCTAAAATTTTAAAATAAAATAAAATTATGGCAGAGTTAACTACCAACCTCAGTGGTGCAGTTGTTAACGCGTTGGACTTTGGATCTGCAGTTTGGTGGTTCGAGAAGGAATCTTTAATCGTGTTAAGCACACATGCTCGTCTCAAATATCGTTCCCCAATTATTACACCTAGATAAATTTTGTGACTTGACTAGGACTCGAACCACCAACCTCCAGATCGAAAGTCCAACGCGTTAACCCCTGCACCACTGAGGTTGATGACTTAGTTATTCACTGTATTGTTTTGTACAAAGCTTATGGTACCTGAGATCAGTCAATGTGATTTCTAAATATTGAGAAATCACATTGACTTAGTTATTCACCCTCTTAATTATTAGAAAACTCAAGAGACTTAAGGGACCTGTCTCAACAAAAGAGCACTTGACTAAAACTGGTCGCACGAAGTTGAGAGACAATGGCTTCCATTAACCTAACTATTTATTATTTAAACATTTCTAACTAATGACAATATCCCGAAACTAGTTGGAAAAAAGAAGTTACTCAAAAAAGTTCAACTCTGTGAGCGCATAAGGGCGCAATTACTGATGGCCGGGGTCCACAAGGCTTAAACTTTTTTTTAAAGAGGTTTGACAGAGGGAACTGTAACTGCTAGGGTCTTAATCGTCCTCAAATCGAAGAGAAGGAAGACAGGATAGGAGAAAGCCAGCCGTTCCGAGGACGAAATATAATACCTTTTCTTTCTTTTTCTTCGCCTTTTCCCGTGTACAGACGGGGTCGGCGTTTTTCGTCAGCCTCTCAATCAGCCCTAGCTAGGGTGATCGCTTTGGGCTGACATTTGGTTTTGGCTACAAATTTTACGAGTGGATGCCCTTCGCACTCAACCTTTGCTATTTCTTTAGCAAGGGAAATTCAGGCTGGTATTCTCCCGGTTTAAAGTCCCCCAGCCAGACTAAGCTGGTCTACTCCCTGTTTAATGTCCCCCAGCCAGACAAAGGACGAATATAATACCATCAGGATAAAATCCGCCCTGGGCGGGAATCGAACCCGCGGCCTGGCGCTTACAAGGCAGACGCGCTACCAACCAAGCTAACTAGCCATCAGTGAAAAATATTTGAAGCATGTTGCTGCAGTGATGCAATCAACGGTCAACATGAGAGAGGGCAGCAACAAAGATTTTGCATTGGATTGATATGATGCTCTTGAAGCATGATACAGTACTACATGTTGCCTTGTCATGCCGATACAGTACTACATGAAACATACTTCAAAACCATTTCAATCGACGCAGCATGCTTCAAAGAGTTTGCATTGGATTGATATGCTCTTGAAGTGTGCTACATGTTGCCTTGAAGCATATTTCATACTGTCTCAGTGTAATAGCGCCTTTCGAAGCTCTCCGAGATACAAAACTTAACAATAAATTATGTTTTGTTAATCATTTATAAATTAAGATAAAAGCTTTACTTTAGAGCGAAAAAAGCGGAAAAGATAAATTATGTTTTGTTAATCATTTATAAATTAAGATAAAAGCTTTACTTTAGAGCGAAAAAAGCGGAAAAGAAGAAGAAGAAGAAGAGTGGGGGGGAGAAGAAAAATCCGGCTCCAGCCCCTTCACTTTCCATCTTGCCCCTTCCATTCTTCATCGAGAATACAATGTGAAACAATAGAGAGAGAAAAAAGACTAAAGAATGAGAGACAAAAGAAAATATAATGATGCGAGAGAGAAGTGGCGGCACTTCAAAAAAGACTAAATATAGAGGGAAAAAAGAGAAAAATTTAGGGGAGGAAGAAAGAAAAGGGAAAATTAGGGGAGCAAGAGGCAGAGGGAGCAGGAAAAAGGGAAAAATTGGACAAAGTGAGGCAAAGGAGAGAGAGCGATAGTAATGATTTGGAGAAGGAATAGGGGGGTAGAAGAGTTGCCTTCTATTATTATTTTAGGAAAGTAAATTTTGCTGAAAGAGAAAAGAGTTACTCTTGTCGAAAGCAACTGAAAAATGATGCCGTAGAGAGAAAAATTTACCTAGCCGAATTGCGCAAGGTGGAGAAAAGGAAGGGAAATTTTAGCCTCTGAATAAGGTCGAGGTGATGGAGAAAAGAGGAATAAAAAATAAAAGGCAGCTTAATCTTCTTGTTTCAAAAAAGAGAAAAGCTCTCCCTTCGGAAAAAGTTCTTCGAGCCCGATGAAAATGGCAAAGGAAATAGACAGCAGTCAAAATGGGGATTCGAAATTATTCTAATCTAGAAAAAAAGTTACACTGAGACTCCTTTAGCTTTCAAAACTTCGAAATGTATTGCCAGTGCTTAATCTACTAAAGTAATAACCAAAAATACCCAGATGGAAAATTAATAGAAGCTAGAGACTTTCAAGTTTCAAGTCACACTCAGACTCACTCCGATGGCTTCTTAGGGACATGTGTGAGTCCCTTGCCGGTATAGCCCTAAATATCGGAACTTTTTTCCGGAATAACGGCCGAACCGTGCCTTCTGGAAACAGAGCCCAATGACATTTTTGATCTACATAATTTATCGAATCTCTGTGCCAAGTCCGACCAACTTTGGCTGAAATCTAAACGCCTGAGAATTGCGAACTCTTTTTGAGCTTTTTCAAAGATTGGGCGGTAAATAGCGGCCGAACCGTACATTTCTCGAGGTCCGGCCCGCGGACACTTTTGATCACTATAAAATATCGAAGGTGTCTGCAAAATTTGAGCGACCTGTGGCTAAAAGTAAAGTCGTGAGAAGCGCTAGTTCATTTTGAGCTTGTTCCCTGTATAGCCCTAAATAGCGGAATTTTGGTCCGGAATAACGGCGGAACTGTACCTACTGGAAAGAGGGCCCAAGGATATTTTTGATCTACAGAATTTATAGAATCTCTGTGCCAAGTTCGAGCGACTTTGGCTGAAATCTAAAGGCCTGCGAATTGCAAACTCTTTTTGAGCTTTTTCAAAGATTTGGCCTTAAATAGTGGCCGAACCGTACATTTCTCGAGGTCTGGTCCGCGGACACTTTTGATCATCATAAAATATCGAAGCTGTCTGCAAATTTTGAGCAACCTTTGGTTTGGTTAAAGGTAAAGTCCTGAGAAGCACTAGTTCCTTTTGAGCCTTTTCCCTGTATACTTGCCGACCATTTTCACGTCGACATTTAAAATTTCCTATTCCATTTGTCGTAGAAAAATTCTAATTCATTTTTGCATGAGACCGGATTCGAACCCATTAAATTCTGAGCCCGAACTAGAACCCCGTAAGGGCATTTTTTCTGAGCGAATTCCAAAGTTTACTTAAATAACCACTAGTTATTTTTGGTTTTTCTGATCTACTTTCGCGGTTCTTCTGTTTACAACCTACCCTTGAACACAATTACATATTACAAGAGTGGTTATTCCGATCTACTTTCGCATTTCTTCAGGGTTCAACCTACCCACTAGGTATTAACACAATTATTGCAAGAAGAATTCCTCGTTTCTTGGGGAAAAGTTTTAGCGCACTATTTCGAGTATTTCGCCGGCTTTGGTTATTATTCGGGGGGGTTCCTTTCTTCTTTGGTGAAACCGAGGAAATTGCGGAAAGATAATTTGAAAGTTGAGTCGAAAGTTTCAGACATATTTTAGGGGTGCAAAAGTTTGGCTTTATGTTCGAGAAATTTTGGGAGTTCGTGTGGGGCTTGAGGGTATTGTTGAGCTCGGTTGAAACCCTCGCGAAAAAACGGGCAACGTGGTGGTAAAGTCTGATGTGGAGTTATTAGTTGAAAAACTTCAATTTATTTGGACTCTTCATTGGTTATTAACTTATAACCATAACACAAATACAAGATACAACATGACACAACAATATCTACCTTATTATTTAACCAACATAGAAGAGAAATGAATTTGTTTAAAAATCCATGCTGAAGGGTAGCTTAACATTAGCATACTCATCAATTACATCATGTACCTAACATTTTTTACAAGAAATTCAACATGATATAAAATATTACAAGAAAATACAAAGGACTAAATTATTGCCTGGGGCAATATCTGCCATTCAATTCTGAAACGTTGCCTTTCAATTTCTCGTAATAAATTAGTGTTAGTGGACCCAGCACCTAAAGGGGAAGCGCGTATTATGTCTCTTTTCGTCCACTAGGGGCACACTACGGAATGGGCATTCTACGACACAGAGTCACTGACCCCTAAATTCTAATTTTGTAGAATTGTAAAAAATGTTCATCACTACCAAATTAGAAAGGCGGTGAAACACTCATCTTTCAGCTTTTAACTGTGGCAACTTTGTCAAATCCACCAATTTTTTTTCTCGTAGCTCGTAGTTCCAATGAAATGTACAACTTTCCAATGTATTATATAAAAAAGGCCCCTATATAGAATCCTCATCAAAGGCCCTATCGAACCCAAAAGAAAATTTCCCTCTCTACAATAGGTACCTTATTTGCACCCTCTTTCTATAATACCTTATTTCCTCCCTTTCCCTCTTCTCCCTATCGACAATTCCTCTTCACTTTTTCCCGTATTCCTGTCGAAAAGGTATTCAAGGAGCAAGGAGAGGATAGAAGGTGCACGGGACAAATTTCCCTCTCTACAATAGGTACCTTATTTGCACCCTCTTTCTATAATACCTTATTTCCTCCCTTTCCCTCTTCTCCCTATCGACAATACCCTCTTTACTTTTTCCCGTATTCCTGTCGAAAAGGTATTCAAGGAGAGGATAGAAGGTGCGCGGGACAAAGACATGTAATTGAAAATGGTTCCTTTGAGAAAAAATAGACTGGCAGGAAGGAAGAATTTTCCCTCACCTCACGGGACAAAGACATGTAATTAAAAATGGTTCCTTTGAGAAAAAATAGACTGGCAGGAAGGAAGAATTTTCCCTCACCTTTTTTTTTCATCAGCACCATTATTTCTGTCCCTTTATTTTCTCATTGATAATTAAAAGCTCCCTCCTATTTCTCTTTTTTCCCTCCCGTTCACACGTATCTTTCCCCTCCCGCATCTTTTTCCCTCCGAATTTTCCAATCTTCCCTTTCTCCTATCTTGATTGAACAAATCCTTTTGAGGGAATTCTCCCTTTTTTGTTTGTGCTCTACCCTATTGGGGGATTGGAAATGTGGTGATGAAAATTAGACAGATACGTACGATAAGAGAAATGAAAGAGGGGGGAAATGACATGAAAAAGAGGGATTTTCCTTGGTAATTATTTGTTTTATGGGATAGATTACTTTGTGTCTTCTGCTTTTCCTGACCGCAAGTGACTTTGCAATACTTTGTACCTATACCTATATTGAGTATGCCTTTAGCTCTAAAGCGTAAAGATAAGAGTATAACTTTGTAATTCTTTGTACGAAACAATTGACTTTACCTTGGTAATTATTTGTTTTATGGGATAGATTACTTTGTGTCTTCTGCTTTTCCTGACCGCAAGTGACTTTGCAATACTTTGTACCTACCTATATTGAGTATGCCTTTAGCTCTAAAGCGTAAAGATAAGAGTATAACTTTGTAATTCTTTGTACCTATTTTGTATGCTTTTAGCTCTAAAGCAGGGGTTCTTAACCTTTTAGAATTGGCGGACCACTATTGATAAACCAAAAATCTCGCGGACCACTTGAGATTATGTATATATGCAATCAATTGTACATTGTACACGCTATGTGACAATGGGTATGTATTAGCTTTAAAATTGAAGGATAAAACGATTTAACTAAAAGAAAAGAAAATTCAAATAATTTGCCACGGCAGTGCACCATCCAGTGCAACCACTAAAGTTGTGTAAATAAAGAAATTTGAAATTTGAATTCTTTGTACGCTCTTAGTGTGAGCGTATGACTTTGTAGTGTAGGGCTCAAAACTAAGGTATAACTTCGCAATACTTTGTAGGTATTTTGTATGCCTTTAGCTTTAGGGTCTATAAATAAAGTATAACTTTGTTTTGTAATTCTTTGTATGCTTTTAGAGTGAGAGTATGAATTTGTACTTTTGTAGATCTAAAAGGGTAAGATGTGCCTAAACCTCTATTTATTATTATTTTGTATTTCTTGGAGAAGCAAGTACATAGATAGCGGGAATTTGGCCCCCATTTTTTTCTTTCCTTTAGCTTTAGGGTCTATAAATAAAGTATAACTTTGTTTTGTAATTCTTTGTATGCTTTTAGAGTGAGAGTATGAATTTGTACTTTCGTAGATCTACAAGGGTAAGATGTGCCTAAACCTCTATTTATTATTATTTTCTATTTATTATTATCGGCCCCCATTTTTTTCTTTACGGCTTTTAAGTCTAATATCTGCCATGTTGTAATAAAAAGATACGCAAAGGAAAGGAAACGAATGTCTAATAAAAACCGAGTTTTTTTTTTCTTTTTCTTCTTCTTGTAAAACACTCGAAAAATTACCGCAGGAAGAAAATAACAATAACCGACCGAAAAAAAAGAGCAGAAAAACAGAAGCCCAAAAAATTCATAAAGGTTTGCACTGTTTTGCGTTATTTCATTCAATTTACCGAAATTTGTTTTTTCTTCACGGCTTTTAAGTCTAATATCTGCCATGTTGTAATAAAAAGATACGCAAAGGAAAGGAAACGAATGTCTAATAAAAACCGAGTTTTTTTTTTCTTTTTCTTCTTCTTGTAAAACACTCGAAAAATTACCGCAGGAAGAAAATAACAATAACCGACCGAAAAAAAAGAGCAGAAAAACAGAAGCCCAAAAAATTCATAAAGGTTTGCACTGTTTTGCGTTATTTCATTCAATTTACCGACAAAACCCTGGCGTTGCATCACATTAAAATTTGGGAAAATTTGCATAATTTTCTTTTTCCCACCACACCGTACCCCCGCCTCTCCAGAAAACCTTTGTTTCCCTCCGTTTCATCTCTTTGGAGGGGGGACGCCCTTTTCCCCCTCTAATTTTCTCCTTTTTTCCCCAACACATTTCTTCCTCTTTCCCCCCTGCCCCTTCTCGATATAATCCAGAAAACCTTTGTTTACTCCTTCATCCTTCCCATTCCTCATCCCACTCATTTTTCCCTCCCTCTTTCCCATCCCACCATACCCTCCTCTCCTTTACATAACCCAGAAAACCTTTGTTTACCCCTTGTCTCCTTCTTCTCTTCCTCCCCTCTCCTCTTTCTTCCCCTCTTCTCTTCTTTCTCCTCCTCTCTCTTCCTTCCCCTCTCCCTCGGTCTCCTCCTCCTCCTCCTTATCCTCTAGTTTTTGGAAAATATAATCCCTTTTCTTAATATTGGGAGCGTTAACTCCCTCCGCCTCGACTTCTTGTTAAAAAAAACACATAGTTATACATGGCCAGTGGTGGATGTGTGTTGAAAGATGGAAATATCCTTGGGACAATATTTCTGTCCCTTTGTTTAATATTATTCTCATTATCAATGAGAAAATAAAGGTACAGAAATAATTTAAATAAAGGGACAGAAGCAATGGAAATAAAGGGATAGAAATAATTTAAATAAAGGGACAGAAATAATTTAAATAAAGGGACATAAGCAATGGAAATAAAGGGACAGAAGCAATGGAAATAAAGGGACAGAAGCAATGGAAATAAAAGGACAGAAATAATTTCTCTTTCCCATCCCACCATACCCTCCTCTCCTTTACATAACCCAGAAAACCTTTGTTTACCCCTTGTCTCCTTCTTCTCTTCCTCCCCCTCTCCTCTTTCTTCCCCTCTTCTTTCTCCTCCTCTCTCTTCCTTCCCCCCGAGTATTTTTTCTGCCATGGTCGATGGTCTCGGCGAGGGTCAATGGTCCATGGTCGCCGCGCCGTTGTGATGGCCGCGTACTTGGGACTTACTTTGCTTTCTATGTCCGTGAAACGGATGACACTTACATGTCTTTTTTTGGAAGGATTGGGGAATAAATACCTTTGGACGCCCAGGAGTAATATCTGAGCATTCTGAGCTCTATCCATGTACTACCTGTATTGTTTGAGTTTACAGACAATTATGTGTTAATATAGTCCAGGCGCTGCTCTGAACTCTTGATGTCCGCGCGCCTCCCAACACGCTTGATTTTGTGTAGTGCGTAGGTACCTATTTAGTGATAATTTTGGAAGTAAAAATTTTGTGTCTGTGTGGAGCATTTTTTTTTTCATAATTTTCTCTATTTGGTGTCCCGGCCACACAAAGGGCTCTCCTATCGCCCCACCTATAGCTTCGCCACTGCTATACATTTCGTTAACTAGTTTAATTAAAAGCTCACTCGCAATTTATAGCATCTTTGGCGCGAAAATAATAAGGGGAGTTACGTTAATAAATGTTCATAGCTTACCCTCTCTCTCTCTCTCTCTTTCTCTTTCTTTCTCTCTCTTTCTCTCTCTCTCTCTCCCTCTTTCTCTCTCACTCTCCTCTTGTTTCTCTCTCCCTCTGTCTCGCCCTCAACCTCATTCTCTTTCGTTTCTCTCTCTGTCTCTTTTGCTCTCCTCCCTTTCTCTCTCTCTCTTTTCCTCTTTGTCTCCTTTTTCTCTCTCACGCTTCTCTCTGTCTCTCCTTCTCTAACTCTCTTCCTCTCTTTACTTTCTCTCTCTCCTTTTCCCTCTCTTTAAACCAGCAGCACGTGTTTCGTGTTTATTCAGACTGTCACCCATTCGTATACTAACCACGCCCCCCCACGCTTAACTTCAGTGATCCATTGGGACCTGGTGTATTCAACGTGCTATAGCTCCTTCCTCGATATATTTTTAGGGCGATAATACAGAGAGGCAACATGAATCATGTTGCAAGGACCCATACTTCAGGGCAACATGTAGCATTGTAGCATACTCCAAGACCATAAACGCCCCCCCACGCTTAACTTCAGTGATCCATTGGGACCTGGTGTATTCAACGTGCTATAGCTCCTTCCTCGATATATTTTTAGGGCGCTATTACAGAGAGGCAACATGAATCATGTTGCAAGGACCCATACTTCAGGGCAACATGTAGCATTGTAGCATACTTCAAGACCATTATCTCTCTCTCTCTCTCTCTCTCTCTCTCTCTCTCTCTCTCTCTCTCTCTCTCTCTCTCTCTCTCACTCAACCTCATTCCCTCCCTCTTTCTCTCTCACTCTCCTCTTGTTTCTCTCTCCCTCTGTCTCGCCCTCAATCTCATTCTCTTTCGTTTCTCTCTCTGTCTCTTTCGCTCTCCTCTCTTTCTCTCCTCCTTTTTCTCCTTTCTTCGAACTCTCTCTCCCATTTTTCCTCCTCTCTCTTCTCTGAGTCCCTCTCTCTCCCTCCCTCTCCTCTCTCTTTTCCATTTTCCCTCCTCCCCTTCTTTCTTTTTTCTATCTCACATTTACCTCACCCAGACTAAGTGGAGCGGAGAAAAACCAGCAGCACGTGTTTGTCCAGACTGTCACCCATTCGGATACTAACCACGCCCCCCCACGCTTAACTTCAGTGATCCATTGGGGCCTGGTGTATTCAACGTGCTATAGCTCCTTGCTCGATATATTTTTAAGGCGCTATTACAGAAAGGCAACATGAATCATGTTGCAAGGACCCATACTTCAGGGCAACATGTAGCATTGTAGCATACTCCAAGACCATATGAATCCAGTACAAAATTTTTGAAGCACGCTTCTTCTACTTCTATGCTGTATTACATACTGCCGCGTATGCCTTGTCGCGCACGCATTGAAGATGCATGCTCGATTCAGATACCTACTTCTACAATTCTACCTATTATACTCCAGTGCAACATGCTCCATGTTGCCTCAGTGTAATAGAACCTTATTACTTGCTCGATACATAGCACGCTTGAAAACCACAGACCACTCCATTTTCTTGACAATGTGGAGCTCTCAAGTGGATGATTTAGGAGCTGACATTATAATAGAGTGCGCCCAGGACTTGTCTCAGCCCAACCGGGCCCGGGGCTAGTGGTATTGGAAAAGAGTAGGGCCATCGGGTCCATACACAGAAAGCCCACTCTGAGGCTTAGGTGTAGGAACCACCGCCCCAAGGGATGAGTTAAGAGCCATCGGCTATAATAAACGTCCTATGTCACCCAGGGGCTAACTCGAATCTAACTTTTTTTTTTACAAAGAGTTTTAATGTTATTGTTTTAGGTTAAAAACAGAGTGGAGCGAATAGAATCGAATAGAGTATCGAGCAGGTAGAGGGAAGGGGCGACTTCAAACCGCATAGAGCTGAGAGCAGAAAGCTCTATGCTCTTTGCTCTTCCACACTGTTTCTAGTCAAACTTTCAAGGTTTTTAGTGACGGGGTTTCGCCCTCCATTTGGCGACAAGCTACCTACTCACAAAGTCCTTATCCAGCCTGAGTACTAGGCAGTTTTATCTAATTTAGGTGGTCGTATTTTATTTTCCTTTTTTGGGGGAAAGAGCTGCTGGTTCTAGGCACCCTTGAGGAGTCCAATGCAAAAGGGACCAGTCTCCCCCCTCCCGTATGCACGGCCCTAGATTGCGGTCATTAAAAATGGGGTCAATAAGAGCTAGAGAAAAAGGTCAAGAAGTGCTGGATATAATTTCCCAACTCTTCAATATTTTGTCGAAGGTATACTGTATTGTTGAGTTTACTGATATTTTTCATAATTTCATTGGTTCTCATATTGAGTGCAAACCACTTGAATACATTGTATTGTGGGAACGTACAGGCCAGAAGAAAAAGGACAAGGAGCAGATGAAGGAAGAGAAGATGGAGGAAAAAAAAAATTAAGCAGAAGAAGGAGGAGAAGAGGAAGAGAAGGTGAAGGAAGAGAAAGTAAAGGAGGGGGAAAGAGGAGAAAAGGAAGACGAAGAGGAGTATAGGACAGAAGAAAAAGGACAAGGAGCAGATGAAGGAAGAGAAGATGGAGGAAGAAAAGATAAAGCAGAAGAAGGAGGAGAAGGTGAAGGAAGAGAAAATAAAGGAGGAAAAAGAACGAGGAGAGGAAGGAGGAGGATAGAACAGAAGAAGGGAAGGAGAAAAAGGAGGAGAAGATGAATATTGAAAGAAATAAAAAAGCAGCGGGAACTATTCATACTATGCAATGACGTACTTGATATTGTTATGACAAATTTACAATGTAACAAACAAATAAATAAAGAAAGTAATATGTAGGAGAAAAAGGTCAAGAAGTGCTGGATATAATTTCCCAACTCTTCAATATTTTGTCGAAGGTATACTGTATTGTTGAGTTTACTGATATTACTGATATTTTTCATAATTTCATTGGTTCTCATATTGAGTGCAAACCACTTGAATACATTGTATTGTGGGAACGTACAGGCCAGAAGAAAAAGGACAAGGAGCAGATGAAGGAAGAGAAGATGGAGAAAGAAAAGATAAAGCAGAAGAAGGAGGAGAAGAGGAAGAGAAGGTGAAGGAAGAGAAAGTAAAGGAGGGGAAAGAGGAGAAAAGGACTATTCATACTATGCAATGACGTACTTGAAAAAAAGGAGGAGAAGATGAATATTGAAAGAAATAAAAAAGCAGCGGGAACTATTCATACTATGCAATGACGTACTTGATATTGTTATGTCAAATTTACAATGTAACAAACAAATAAATAATAGAAAGTAATATGTAATACTTGAATATCTATCAAAAGTATGCTACTGCTTTACAAGAAAATAGGTGGAATATTTATAGGATAGGTTAGGTACCTAGATAGTTTAGGTACAGGGAAATTCTGAAAGAGAGAAGACGATCCCCAAGGTATGTACCTATGTAGGTCCCTATTATGTAGCTGTTAAAATGATCAAATAAAAAAAAAGAGAAGAAAAAGACTAGTATTTCACTTACTAAATGATGAAATGAAGAAAGAGAAGAAACGAAGAATAGTACAATCAAGATAACTTACCAATTGTCGTCACAATGGACAAAGAGTAGAAAAATGTTTTCGCCAAGTTCCATTCAATTGCTATCTCATTGAATTCCAAGATGGCGGCGGCAGGGCTGTCCTCATTTTGCAAGCTCGGGTGGCTGTTTCCATACAATTTTATTTCTTTTGATAACTTTTTCACAATGTCGTATTGAAATTTGTTCATTTCTTTTTCCGCGAGTCGGGTCCAATTTTCCCTATAAAGAATGTTCAAGTTCACTGTTATGTCCCAAATGTTTTCCACCACTTTGTTCCGAATGTTCACATCCAAGAGTTTGTTCAGCACGGTATTGTTTATTTCGTTCTGCTTGTTACTATTGTTCGTTAGAATGCGATTGTTTTCGATGAGGAGAAAGATGAGGGAACCGAAAAATATGTAAATGATGAGCACGAGGAATAGGAACGAATTTTTGCACACGGTACGCACGAGTTTCTTCTTTTGTTCTTTGTATTTGATCTGACGCGTTTCATCGTCTGAATCGTCATCATCAGAATGACAGCAGAAGCAGCCTTGGTCCTCCTCATCAATCTCCTTGTTAATCTCATTGAGGTAATATTGTTGCAGGAGATTGTTCTCGTGTTGTTGCTGCTGCTGTTGCAAGCTTTGTATCTGCTGTGTTGGCAACACTGTTTGGATTTGTATGTTCTGTGTTTTCGGCAACACTGTGGCCGTGGCTGGGTTGGGTCGGAGTGTGCCATTGCCTTGGGGCACCAGCACGTTGTTGGGTGGAATGTTGGCAACATTTTCTCCCACATTGTTACTCTGTTGGTAATTTGGCAATGCTGGCAGAGTGAGGGGTAGGTTGACATCCGTGTTGTTGTCTAATGAACACATGCCGTTCAGATGAGCAATTAGGGAAATGTTCTGTTGGTAATTTGGCAATGCTGGCAGAGTGAGGGGTAGGTTGACATCCGTGTTGTTGTCTAATGAACACATGCCGTTCTGATGAGCTATTAGGGAAATGTTGATGATCTGTCACTACTATTATGTTGTCAAATTATTATAGGGGTTGTGAAATGAGAACAAACCATGTTGGGACATAAACTTTTTCCACTCTTGTTAAAATGTTTATTATGACTCGACCGTAGCTAGTTACATAATTATAAATGTACCTACTCAATGTAAACTTTTTCCACTCTTGTTAAAATGTTTATTATGACTCGACCGTAGCTAGTTACATAATTATAAATGTACCTACTCAATGTTTTTTTATTTTACTTATTTATTATTATTCATATTTTTGAAAGTTCAAGGGTCTGCATTCATATTTAAAATTTACATTTATTATTGTTGTATTCTTATTTTAATTTGATTACCTATTCAATTTTAATAATATCATGGCAGGGGATTGATTAATTATAATTAATCAAATTTATAGACATGGATTTTTTTTATTTTACAAATACTTAGTGCTATATTATCTGTCTGTATAAACAAAATTGAATATAATTATCCAATATTAGCTTACAGAACTGGGTCTTCATTCAAAATGTGGACGAAAAGAGTTGTTTTTATCATCCCCTAAATTAAATTCACCGTTGAAAATCAAACGTCCCCACTTGTCTGTGTGGCAATTTCAATTATAATTACATTTTATACTCGAATTCGCTAATATTGTTTTCGAAATGTTAATAACGAGGACTCTCCGGGGAAATTGTCTGCTAATAACTCGCCTTCGCCAGTCTCGTCTAATGTTCTCCGCTCTAATTACATCTGAAACAAATTAAAATGCAAAACAAATTTCGTGTTACAAAGGGAATTTGTAGTAAATTTTAGGAAAATATTCTATGTACATTCTAGGAAAACAGCATACACTGTATGTAAATAATAAATACACTGTAGGAGAATATAATATCGTTAATGAAGTCCGAGTTCAACGAACAGAATTAGAAGTATTTGACGCAAACTCGGCCCTGCCAGCCTAGTTAGTTTGGTTGTTAGCGCGTCTGCCTTGTAATCGCTAGGCCGCGGGTTCGATTCGGGGGCGGATTTTATCCTGAAGGGATAGAATAATGAAATAGGTAACTACAAAACTTATTACCTTTATATGATACAATGGATACACGTTCCGGTTTTGATCTTATCCGTGTGGAGCTCTCAAGTGGATGATTTAGGAGCTGACATTATAATAGAGTGCGCCCAGGACTGGTCTCAGCCCAACCGGGCCCGGGGCTAAGTGGTATTGGAAAAAAGTTGGGCCATCGGGTCCATACATAGAAAGCCCACTCTGAGGCTTAGGTGTAGGAACCACCGCCTCAAGGAATGAGTTAAGAGTTAAGAGCCATCGGCTATAATAAACGTCCTATGTCACACGGGGGCTAACTCGAATCTAACTTTTTTTTTACAAAAAGTTTTAAAGTTATTGTTTTAGGTTGAAAACAGAGTGGACGGATAAGAGAAAGCCAGCCGTTCCGAAAACGAAAATTATCCCGTTCCGAGAACGAACATTATCCCAAAAGCCCCTTTTTTGAAAGCAAGATTGTTCTGTAGCACGTTTCCAGACAGAAATGAGTTTGCTATCGATTTTACACTCGAAATTTCAAAACTTTATTTACGACTTTACAAAATGGTCGAAAGGAAAAAGTTGGATGATGAGCACGGACCTAATAAAACAACCACTAATGGGATACGAATGGGAGATTAGAGAAATTTTTAATGCCTCGAATTACTTTGTTTTACAGCCACGTTAAACCTTTATCAAACAAAATGTCCTTTGTACGGGATCAGCGTGGCATAAGAGTCATAACTTTGAGGTGCTGCCATTTTGAATCGGGATGGAATATGATGACAAAACTTTGTTTACAGTCACGGTAAACCTTTATGAAACAAAAGAATTACTTTGTTTAACAATGACTTTAAATCTGTATCAAACTCTCTGTCTGTCCGTCCGTCTGTCTGTCTCTCTGTCTGTCCGGCTCGGTCTTAGTCTGTCCATCTGTCTGTCCCGTTGATAGACCTGTTTGAAATAAAATATTTGAAGCAAAACAGTTCCATTTATGTCAGACGCACGGAGAACAACATTAATTTCTATATTGTCCTGCTGCTTTATTATCATTTATTTTTCCTTCTGTCGTAGGTAATTCTTATAGGGTGTTCCTAAAGCCAAATCCAGATAAAAATAGTCGAACGAGGTAAACTCCATGTTTTCTCGATGATTTTGCTAAATCAAATCAAAATTTAATTTATCTGTTTCTCTATAACTCTTGAATGCCCGGTCCCATTTTGTTGAATTAAGCACGGAGAACAACATTAATTTCTATATTGTCCTGCTGCTTTATTATCATTTATTTTTCCTTCTGTCGTAGGTAATTCTTATAGGGTGATCTTAAAGCCAAACCCAGATAAAAATAGTCGAACGAGGTAAACTCCATGTTTTCTCGATGATTTTGCAATATCAAAATTAAATCAAATCAAAATATAATTTATCTGTTTCTCTATAACTCTTGAATGCCCGGTCCTATTCTGTTGAATTAAGCCATAATTAAAGGAAAATCATAATTGTGTTAGACCGGCCATTCACTATCAGGTAGACCTGACAGGTCTACTGAGAGACTTATTATTGCTGCCTTACACCATCAGGTAGACCTTACAGGTTACAGGCACATCTGTTCAGGGCTACCTGTCAGCTCTACCTGATGGAGATTGGTCGGCCTTAGGCATATAGGAAATTTTAATTGTGTTAAGCATACTTAAACGCTTGTCACAAATATCGTTTCCCAATTATTACACCTAGTTAAATTTTATGGCTGTCTTAGACTCGAACCACTAACCTCCAGATTTGAAGTCCAACGCGTCAACCACTACACTACTGAGGTTGGTTAGGTATAATTAAATGCTTATACCAAAAATTTTCCCAGATTAATACATCGTGAAATTTATGACTTAACCTGGACCCAAACCACCAACCTCCAGCCTCCAGATCGGAAATTCACCACCGAGTTTGGTGACCTGTTTATCAAATTAGTAAGGTGGCAAAGGCCGGACAAATTGCGTCCAGAATGAGAACATGTCACTTGTATTGTGACAGCCCTGGACTAATGGGCTGACAGTATGAGGGAGAGAGAGAGAGAGAGGGAGAGTTCCGAAATCGAAGAGAGAAGAAAGACAGGATAAGAGAAAGCCAGCCGTTCCGAAAACGAAAATTATCCCGTTCCGAGAACGAACATTTTCCCAAAAGCCCCTTTTTTGTAAGCAAGATTGTTCTGTAGCACGTTTCCAGACAGAAATGAGTTTGCTATCGATTTTACACTCGAAATTTCAAAACTTTATTTACGACTTTACAAAATGGTCGAAAGGAAAAAGTTGGATGATGAGCAGATGAGCACGGACCTAATAAAACAACCACTAATGGGATACGAATGGGAGATTAGAGAAATTTTTAATGTCTCGAATTACTTTGTTTTACAGCCACATTTAACCTTTAACAAACAAAATAATTACTTTGTTTACAGTCACGGTAAACCTTTATGAAACAAAAGAATTACTTTGTTTAACAATGACTTTAAATCTGTATCAAACTCTCTGTCCGTCCGTCTGTCTGTCTCTCGGTCTGTCCGGCTCGGTCTTAGTCTGCCCATCTGTCTGTCCCGTTGATAGACCTGTTTGAAATAAAATATTTGAAGCAAAACAGTTCCATTTATGTCAGACGCACGGAGAACAACATTAATTTCTATATTGTCCGGCTGCTTTATTATCATTTATTTTTCCTTCTGTCGTAGGTAATTCTTATAGGGTGTTCTTAAAGCCAAATCCAGATAAAAATAGTCGAACGAGGTAAACTCCATGTTTTCTCGATGATTTTGCATTTTGCAAAAATCTAAATCAAATCAAAATTTAATTTATCTGTTTCTCTATAACTCTTGAATGCCCGCTCCTATTTTGTTGAATTAAGCCATAATTAAAGGAAAATCATAATAATTGTGTTCGACCGGCCATTCACTATCAGGTAGACCTGACAGGTTACAGGCACATCTGTTCAGGGGTACCTGTCAGGTCTACCTGATGGCGATTGGTCGGCCTTAGGCATATAGGAAATTTTAATTGTGTTAAGCATACTTAAACGCTTGTCACAAATATCGTTTCCCAATTATTACACCTAGTTAAATTTTATGACATGTCTTAGACTCGAACCACTAACCTCCAGATTCGAAGTCCAACGCGTTAACCACTACACTACTGAGGTTGGTTAGGTATAATTAAATGCTTATAACCAAAACTTTCCCAGATTAATACATCGTGAAATTTATGACTTAACATGGACTCGAACCACCAACCTCCAGATCGGAAATTCACCACCGAGTTTGGTGACACCCTGTTTATCAAATTAGTAAGGTGGCAAAGGCCGGACAAATTGCGTCCAGAATGAAAACATGTCACTTGTGTTGTGACAGCCCTGGACTAATGGGCTGACAGTATGAGGGAGAGAGAGAGAGAGAGGAGGGGTGAGAAGGGGGAAAGAGAGAAGAAAAAGAGAAAGATGGGTGGAAAAGAGAGGAACATAAAAAGAGAGTGTGAGACAGAAAGAGAAAGACAGGAAGAAACTCACTCTTTCTGATTGAGAAAAAGGGGGAGAAAATTTGAGGAAGAGAGAATAAAACGAATGAAAGAGAGAGAGAGGAGGGAGGGAGAGAGAGGTAGAGGGAGAGGGAGGGAGGTAGAGGTAGAGGGAGGGAGGTAGAGGTAGAGAGAGAGGGAGGGAGGTAGAGTTAGAGAGAGAGAGAGAGAGAGAGAGAGAGAGAGAGAGAACTGGACACATTTCTACTGGAATGATGAATTCTTTTAGTCCAATTCATCATTGGGCGGATTTCAGATTCATCAGATTGGATTCAGAGATTTTCCTGCGTCAAAATCTCTCCAACTCTTATCCTGTTTTCTCTTAAGCAGTGCAATAGTCCTAATCCTAAACTAAAATGGACGCGGCATACAAGGGATCAAGACAAGACAAGACAACAAGAGACCGCCTTAACATAATAATAATGTCCTGTTTTCACATAAGAGTCACAGTCAAAGGAATTTTAATTGTGTTAAGCATAAATGCTTGTCACAAATGTCGTTCCCCGCTTAATACACTACGCTAAATTTTATGACTTGACTTGGACTCGAACCACCAACCTCCAAATCCGAAGTCCACCGCGCTAACACCACTGAGGTTGGTCACTACACCACTAAGAGTCACGGTGAACTAAAAGTCAGTGGAAGAGAGAGCCATAATGAATAAGTAAATAACCACTATTATTGTTCCTGTGTGTTCTTTTAATTGATGTTATTATCTCTTCTCTTTCACATGATTTCCTTATGACTGTCTTATTAAATGTCCTTTATTTGATGTACTACCACCCTTTGCCATATTCTGCATCTCTTTTCTTCCTCCCCTCTTCTCCCTCTCTCTTTCTCTCTCATTTTCCTTCATTCTCCCTCACTTTTCTCTCTCCCTCGTTCTTTCATCTTCTCCTTGTTCTAAAACTTCTTCACCCTACTCTTCTTAAATTGTTTCTTATATCCTAGATTTTCTTGTTTCTATTTTTTAACACTTTTCTTCTTTTTAATTGCGCCCCTACTCTTCTTAAATTGTTTCTTATATCCTAGATTTTCTTGTTTCTATTTTTTAACACTTTTCTTCTTTTTAATTGCGCTTTTTTTTATACCGGTTTTCTTCTTTATTGTTTTTTTCTTCTCTCTTTTGTTTCCTCTTAATTAAACTGTTCATATTTTCCACTCCGTTAAAACTCGGAAATTTTCATTATTTTTTTCATGTCACAGATTGTGGTTTTTTTTCCCTCTCTACGCCTCTCTCTCTATCCCTCTCTCTTTAATTATTTATCTTTGAGAGGAGCTCACCTCTGTAAGGTTATAAGACTGATATGTTTATAGGTTCGTTCTCGGAACGGCTGCCTTTCTTCCATCCTGCTCTCTCTACAATTTCTGAGTTTTTTTTTTTTTTTTTTTTTTTTTTTTTTTTTTTTTCATGTCACAGATTGTGGTTTCTTTTTCCCTCTCTACGCCTCTCTCCCTCTCTCTTTAATTATTTATCTTTGAGAGGAGCTCACCTCTGTAAGTTTATAAGACTGATATGTTTATAGGTTCCTTCTCGGAACGGCTGCCTTTCTTCCATCCTGCCCTCTCTACAATTTCTGAGTTTCTCGATGATAAGACCTTTGCTGTTAATTTCTAGGAGTACTTTCTACTTTCTTGGTTTTAAATAATTAGGAAGTAAATGTTTTTCCTCCCTCTTTTATTTATGAAAAAAGTTTTTTTTTTTTTTTTTTTTTTCTTAGGGGGTTTTGTTTGGTAAAAAAAAGTGAACATTATGTAATAAATAAACATACCCACAATTAAAATTCACTTGACTTTTAATGGAGGTTTTAACTCGTCCTGTATTCAGTAGAGAGGACCGAGAGAGGAGAGAGAGAGAGCAGGAAAATGAAATAGAACAGAGAGAAAGAAAGAAAGGTTGAATTTTTAATTTTATTAGAAAACAGCGCAGTGTCCTCGACCGGTAGAGTGGGAAGAAAGAACAGAGTTAAAGAGAGAGGAAAAAACTTTGAGTAAATGTTAAATTGAAATGATGATTAGATAAAATTGCTAAATTAAAATTATATAAAAAAAAAAAAAAAAAAATCAAACGGTCAATATTTCATGTCTTGACAGATACAGTAGGGTACTTATGTTACAGAACACATGTGTTTTATTATGATCTTCACAAGATATGGAGTAACTAGTTTTCCGCCTCCAATCCTATCGTTCCCCATTTGTAAACACAATAAACCATAAGATAACAGCTACGCAGCATTCTGTGTAAATACGCTCTCGCTGGTTGGACGCAAAATGATTGTAATGGCGTTTTTTTTATGTGTTTTTATTATTATTATTATTACTTATTTTTAGTACTTTTCGATACATTAAATAACAATAATTAAAATGAGCCCTTTCGATCCACTAATGGAGAAGTTGACTCGGGATTTTTTTTGTTTTTTTTGTTTTTTTTGTTTAGCAAAACAATAGGGTATTATACGTAGATATTGGGGGACACCAACTGCCACCAACGTAAGTTTTTGTAGTGAATAGCGGCTGGGACGATGGACTTTGAATGTCGGTTTATGTTTCCGAGCCCAAGCCAAATCATGAAATTTAACACAGTTGTGTATATTATTTTTTATTTATGGTGCATCCAACGATTTTTTTTGTTCTCACCACTCGTATTTAAGACTTATTATAGTGAATTTACTAGTATACATACGGAAATATTGGCTGTATACTAAGTAGACTAACAACATTCTTTATTTTACTTAATACTAATAAATATTTAGCTTCTTCATTGTCTCTTCGATGCATATGACAGGACTGAGAGAGTAGACTCTTTCTGTTCTGGATCAATTGTTGGTTTTCGACCATCTGAAGGAAAGAGATAAGTGAGACTTTTGTTTAACGATATTTTCTGAACATAAAAAAAAGAGTAAAAAACCAATATTTGTGGCCAATAAAGTGTATACACGGAACGACACTTATAATTGAGTAGATGAACTGACAAGAGAGAGTCTAGTGATGAGATAGAGAGAGACGTGAGATGAGATTGGACCAAAAGTCATTCATTTGTAGCATCATTTGTCATACTGGAACTGTGTGCGTATTTTTTGTATTGATTTTTTACTTTAATGCTAGTTTCAATAACTGATTAACTACCTACTTCCGCACATTTAACAATAGAATAATTGCTTAGAAATGCCATCACTACAAGCTGAATGGGCCAGTTACAAGAACCTACAAAAAAAAAAAAACAAAAATACTACTTTTAAAAAAGATATCAGGTAATAAGCTTAGTATTAACTAGTGGTTGACCCGTCCTTTGTACGGGATCAGCGTGGCATAAGAGTCATAACTTTGAGGTGCTGCCATTTTGAATCGGGTTGGAATATGACAAATTGTATAGCCTATGTCACCCTCAGTACTCTTCTCAACAACCACAAAAAATTTCATCAAAATCGGTCAAGCCGTTTTTTTCGAGAAAAGAGAACAACAAAAGTTCCATCAGAGTAACAGCGCCGTAACAGACAGACATACATGTACATGATTCTGTGTATGCAATATGCAACAATTTAGTCGAATTTCGCGTTATTTTCATAGTATAACTTCTCGCTGTTTCTTATTTTCAAAAAATGTTATATCTTTTTTTACGTTTCTAATGAAAATTAAAAAGGTTCTCTACTTTTATTTATAAAGATAAGATTAAGATTTAATTGTAGGGATGGGATATTCGACTCTTTTTGAATATTCGATCGCGACTCTTCAAAGAATCGCGATTCTTTGAATTTAAGAATCGCGATTCACGATTCTTTTGAAATATTCGACTCTTATGAGTGCAATGTGTTCTATACTAACACGTTGCTGCAATATGTATGTCAGCAACCTTTTAGAAGTCATACAGTGACGTTAGAAAAATGAATGGAAATAAATTTAATAAATGCCGTTTCTTTGTGTTATTTTATAACAACTTTGGTGCTCACTGCAGTACTGTAGGATTTTCTAAATATATCTCAATAATCCAGCTTCCAATGTGTACCTACCATGCCGGCACAGGTCGCTATGAGGACTGTAACGGTGGTCTTATCGTTCCGAAATCGAAGAGAGAAGGAAGACAGGATAGGAGAAAGGCCAGCTGTTCGGAGAACGAACCTTACTAGTTTGGGACGAAGTCCCCCCCAGCTCTAAAACCGGACCTACGACCTTGCAAGGTAGACGCTCTATTCCCCAAGAGGTAGACGCTCGATTCCCCAAGAGGTAGACGCTCTAACTTAGTAAGCAATTCCATTTTGAAAGGCGAAATGGGCTAATTTATTCAATTTTAATAATTTCTCGTGTAACCTTCAAGAAGTAATTACAAATACATATGACCCAGAAACATTTAGAAACAAATAACTAAGACAGGGTATCTACAATCAAATCATTGGTAATTATTGCATGTGAGCTTTTTTCACAGGAAACAACAACAAACTTTAAGACGTTATAACAAAAGAAGAAGTAATAAAATTGTTGTTGAATGAATCAACAAACAAAGTACGAATACTTTCAACTCGACGATTTTTTGATTTAAATAGTTGGATTTTATTTAA
Source organism: Diaphorina citri (assembly GCF_000475195.1). Taxonomy (NCBI): domain Eukaryota; kingdom Metazoa; phylum Arthropoda; class Insecta; order Hemiptera; family Psyllidae; genus Diaphorina; species Diaphorina citri. Next base: position 95,485 of record NW_007378035.1, on the reverse strand, counting down.
ATTTGATGTGTTTTATAATGTAGAATATAATATCCTCACAGACGGTCTGACATATGTACTTTGGTCTCAAGATTTTTCCGCCACACATGAATATCTAACAGATAAGGTCAAAACTAGGTCTGTCAGATGGTCTGAGCGTGATGCTGCTAGCATCTTGGGAGCCCTTTGGGGGCCTTGAAAATATGAAAAGGCACACCTACCACTCACGAGAAAAAAAATGAGCCATCAACCATCAAAATTTCTCTCGTTGCCTTAATTAATAGGAGAATTTGAATGGTGAAACAGAATTTTGAAAAAATGGCGCATAATCACTAACGGTCGATTAGTCTGACGAACCATATTGTTTGTGTTGGTGAAATCCACCAGTAGATTTTTCGTATAATATCTCTAGTAGCGCGGTCAAACTTTCTTGACTTGGCGGGGCGGAGCGCTACCGCGCTCCTTAATTGCATTTCTTTATCTATTTTTATACGTTGCCCAGAAAGTTGCATCGTGCGTTCGCCTCTGGATGCAGTTCATCACGCAAAGTTTGCCACACCAGAACTCCCACATACTCCGCACATACATGCACTATATGCACCTCTGTGGCCTCCTCTGCAGTTCATCACGCAAAGTTTGCCACACCAGAACTCCCACATACTCCGCACATACATGCACTATATGCACCTCTGTGGCCTCCTCTGCCTTCCCAACTTCTACCGCGATCCGCGAAAGAACTCCTGGCACCGCGTCTACTCTGGTGCAGTCCTGTCCCTTCTCGGCGTATATAGCGTTAGCATCACTGCCAGTCTGGTTCTCTTTGCCGTCAACGATTTGGGTGAATTCTGCGAGCGACTTTACGAAGTTCTTTGCGTGTATATTTGCCTCTTGGACTTGTTCTTCATGCGATGGAACATGGACAAGTATATGGACATTGTGGATATATTCGAGACTTTCGAGCGCTCGCATGCGAGCAACGCGATATTGACCCGTTTCCAGCGGACGCTGAAAAGGATACTTCGCGTTTTTTTCGTCGTCATTTTTGCTATGATCGCAGGTAAGATATGTTTATTCATTCCATTAGGTAGGTATCTATTTGGGAAACTATGTATTTTAGGTATTTTCAGTTATTAAAGAAGGGAGGCATTTTATTTTGCAATTGAGGGTGAATAAAGTCTTTGGTGTATTTCAGTCCTTTCCATTCAGTGCTTTTTTTACGATTTTTTTAAATTGATATTTATTAGATATGTATATAGTGGAGGCATTTTATTTTGCAATTGAGGGTGAATAAAGTCTTTGGTGTATTTCAGTCCTTTCCATTCAGTGCTTTTTTTACGATTTTTTTTTTAAATTGATATTTATTAGATATGTATATATCAAGATCTCTCCCCCAATTAGTAATCTCATCTTTTACACTTCCTCTTCCTAGCCGTTAACATAATCCCTTTGGTGCCCAAAAGCCAGAGCAGTCTGGACTGGGTGTCTCGAATCTACCGCTACAGCCACCCTCAGAACACGTTCGACATCCCGTTATACATCCCGCGCGCCGATCCAAGCGAACCGTGCCTGTACGCATGCGTGTACTGCGCGCTCATGTACGTGGCGTTCCTGTTCTACGTGATCATAGGCATGTCGCTCATGTACTTCCCGTGTTGCGCGTACATTGTGAAGTGTTACGAGGGGAGGAGAAGGAGGAAAGAGAGAGAGAGAGAGAGAGAGAGAGAGAGAGAGAGAGTGAGAGTTAAACCACATCTTTTTGAAAACTCCCAAGTTTTTTTATGGTCCGTGGGAACAAAGCATTCTTAAACAGCCAATAAGTCTTTACAAGAGTTGCAAGTACGTGTTAAAAGCAAGCGTGCACGCTGCACGACGTACGTGCATTACTAAAAACAATGAGACTGTTGTTTACGGGACGGAGAAAAAAATAAGAGGAAGAGAAGGAAAAAAAGAAGGAGGAAGAGGAGGAGTCGAAGAAGAAAAGGAAGAAGTATGAGGAGGAGCATAGTAGTAGGAGGAGGTAAAGAAGAAAAAGAAGAAGGAGGAGGAGAAGAAGAAGAATAAAAAGGAGTAGAAGTTGTAGGAGAAGGAGGAGGAGGAGGAGGATAAGAAGAAGAAGAGAAAGGAGTAGAAGAAAAAGGAGTAGACGTGGGAAGAGGAGAGGAAGAAAAAGAAGGAGGAGAAGAATTAGAAGAAGTAAGAAGAAACCTCAATGAAAAAGTAAACTTATTATTGTTGCAATTGCAACAGACGTAAAAAGGACAAAATGCAATAAAACTGACCATCGAAATTTTGACCCGATTACATTACTTTCCTTCCTATAGGATAAGGAAAGTAAAAAGGACAAAATGCAATTATTGCAACGTCCCTTCTTTTTTTTTTTTTTTTTTTTTTTTCATGTCACAGATTGTGGTTTCTTTTTCCCTCTGTACGCCTCTCTCTCTATCCCTCTCTCTTTAATTATTTATCTTTGAGAGGAGCTCACCTCTGTAAGTTTATAAGACTGATATGTTTATAGGTTCGTTCTCGGAACGGCTGCCTTTCTTCCATCCTGTCCTCTAAGACCTTTGTTGTTACTTTCTAGGAGGACTTTCTATTTTCTTTACTCTTCTTCTTCTTCCTTTTCTTTCTTTCTTATTTCCTCTTCTTCCTCTCTTCTTGCTATTTCTTTTCTTCCTTCCTTTTCGTTTTTCTTAGTTTGTTCTTTTTCTCGTTTTCCTTTCTATTCCTTCTTTCTTCTTCTTCTTCTTCTTCTTCCTCCTCCTCTTTTTTTGTTCCTTCTCCTTTCTTTTCCTTTTTTTTCTTTTCTCCTCTTTTTTATGTACTTCTTATTTCTTTTCCTTCTCACTTCTTGTAACTTGTTTTGTCTACTTTCTTCTTTTCTTTCTTCATTTTGATTTCGTTTCGTTAATCTCATGTGCTCTGTGCGACGTGATTGCCTCCCTTTTTCCTGTAAATGAAGCACAGGAAAGTGCTGTAAATAAACGACGTCCATTGTTGCATGATAATCAGCTGCTATCAACTTTCTATGCTATGCTCTTGAATTTATTAGAGTGCACATTTGCACATTACCCCCTTTCCGGGAAAACTTTAGTGATTGAATTAACGGGGGGAGTTTTTTTCAATATTTCCCCTTATAAACGACGTCCATTGTTGCATGATAATCAGCTGCTATCAACTTTCTATGCTATGCTCTTGAATTTATTAGAGTGCACATTTGCACAATACCCCCTTTCCGGGAAAACTTTAGTGATTGAATGAACGGGGGGAGTTTTTTTTCAATATTTTCCCCCCAGGGTTGAATGGTAGATATTATCCCAGGCAATAATTTCGCCTTTTGTTTGTAATTTCTTCTATTTGTGTACATTGATATAACGAATAAAGAGTCTAAATAAATAAATAAATGAAGTAGGTACGTCAACATCATTAAGATACCTCTAAAGTCTACTTAATGTCAAAATGCGCAGAAACGCTTGCGCACAAACAAACGAAGCGGGAGTCATGAGTTATGACGTCATCGCCTACGGGAGCATATGTCGTGACGTCAAACTTTACGATTTATCGGTATTATTTAAATCGATTTATCTCGGTATCTAGAAGTCGTAGAAGAAAAAGAAAAATTCCGTTGGTCCTCATTTTTCCTGCTCTATGACTTTGAAACATCACACAAGTAAGCGCAACTGATCTATTCATACAATACGGTATATATAAAGTACATCAAATTTAATAAAAGGCGGGATTATCAATCTCTGCCATCCAACCCAACCATGTACCACTCATAGGAGAGTGTACCACTATGTAGGAATAATGTAAGTATTACCGTATAAGTAGTCGTTTGTAGGTAATACCGTATGGTGGTAGGTCATAGGTATAATGTAGATAATACCGTTTAGTGGTATGTAGATGTAGGTCATACCAGATAGGTCATACAATACGGTATATATAAAGTACATCAAATTTAATAAAAGGCGGGATTATCAATCTCTGCCATCCAACCCAACCATGTACCACTTTTAGGAGAGTGTAGCACTATGTAGGAATAATGTAAGTATTACCGTATAAGTAGTCGTGTGTAGGTAATACCGTATGGTGGTAGGTCATAGGTATAAGGTAGATAATATCGTATAGTGGAATGTAGATGTAGGTCATACCCGATATTAGTGGTATGGGGTATGACCGATTGCATTCTCGCCCCAAAGTCCCAGGCGTTGCTTCCCTGCTTCCACGAATTCTCACATTTCTAAACCTCATTAAAAATTAACTCGCGGGGAATTGAAGTGTGAATAATCACGAGGCAAAAAAAAACTTAATTTTCCAACAGACAGACGGACGGGGGACTGTACTTTTTTCCATGTGAGCGAACTAAAATCATGAGATCGGTTGGGAAATACGGATTGAGGTCTCTGCAATGAGTGCAATGTGTTCTATACTAACACGTTGCTGCAATATGTATGTCAGCAACCTTTTAGAAGTCATACAGTGACGTAAGAAAAATGAATGGAAATAAATTTAATAAATGCCGTTTCTTTGTGTTATTTTATAACAACTTTGGTGCTCACTGCAGTACTGTAGGATTTTCTAAATATATCTCAATAATCCAGCTTCCAATGTGTACCTACCATGCCGGCACAGGTCGCTATGAGGACTGTAACGGTGGTCTTATCGTTCCGAAATCGAAGAGAAAAGGAAGACAGGATAGGAGAAAGCCAGCTGTTCGGAGAACGAACCTTACTAGTTTGGGACGAAGTCCCCCCCAGCTCTAAAACCGGACCTACGACCTTGCAAGGCAGACGCTCTATTCCCCAAGAGTTAGACACTCTAACTTAGCAAGCAATTCCATTTCGAAAGGCGAAATGGGCTAATTTATTCAATTTTAATAATTTCTCGTGTAACCTTCAAGAAGTAATTACAAATACATATGACCCAGAAACATTTAGAAACAAATAACTAAGACAAGGTATCTACAATCAAATCATTGGTAATTATTGCATGTGAGCTTTTTTCACAGGAAACAACAACAAACTTTAAGTTCGGGAAAAAAGTTTCAGAACAGACGTTATAACAAAAGAAGAAGTAATCAAATTGTTGTTGAATGAATCAACAAACACAGTACGAATACTTTCAACTCGACGATTTTTTTATAATTTCTCGTGTAACCTTCAAGAAGTAATTACAAATACATATGACCCAGAAACATTTAGAAACAAATAACTAAGACAGGGTATCTATATCTACAATCAAATCATTGGTAATTATTGCATGTGACCTTTTTTCACAGGAAACAACTTTAAGTTCGGGAAAAGTTCGGGAAAAAAGTTTCAGAACAGAAGTTATAACAAAAGAAGAAGTAATCAAATTGTTGTTGAATGAATCAACAAACAAAGTACGAATACTTTTAACTCGACGATTTTTTGATTTAAATAGTTGGATTTTATTTAAATTTGATGTGTTTTATAATGTAGAATAGAATATACTCACAGACGGTCTGACATACCTAGGTCTCAAGATTTTTCCGCCACACATGAATATCTGACAGATAAGGTCAGACCTAAGTCTGTCAGATGGTCTGAGCGTGATGCTGATTACGATTTTTTGATTTAAATAGTTGGATTTTATTTAAATTTGATGTGTTTTATAATGTAGAATAGAATATACTCACAGACGGTCTGACATACCTAGGTCTCAAGATTTTTCCGCCACACATGAATATCTGACAGATAAGGTCAGACCTAAGTCTGTCAGATGGTCTGAGCGTGATGTTGCTAGCATCTTGGGAGATAACCCTCTGAAACAAAATACCAATTTGGGCAAAACTTGAAAAGAAAAGGGTTTTGGGGGTTTTCCTTGCAGAGAAAACGTTTTACAAAGCTTTTAACCAATTTTTTTCATCATATTTTGTGCTAGCTTCCCCTTTTCATCTAATATTTTCTGCTAGTTAAAGTGCTTAGTTTATAAACTCCACTATATTAACTATGTGTAACTATTTAGCTATTGAAAACCTCTGGACTCTATCAAAGATGGATGGAAGAAATATTTTACCTGTGAAGATTGATTCATTGCCTGTATGCCTGTGTTCTAGGAATTAATATGGAAGCTGATGTGAGCAAAAATCGGTATGGTAAACTCAGACTCTATTATCAACTACTTACTCAGATGATTTCAGTGAGTAAAATGGTAAGTCCGTTGTATTGTAACACTTTCTTTTTCAAGTTTTTTCAAAAATTGTTTTTCAAGAGGTTTGATAGAGGGAACCGTAACTACTGAGGTCTTATTGTCCCGAAAACGAAGAGAGAAGTAAGACAGGATAGGAGAAAGCCAGCCGGTCTTAGAACGAACTTTATTGGGTGTGTAATGACATAAGTTATTTGAAAATCATATAATGCTGAAGTTTCTGAAGTGATCAAAAATTAAGACATACTATCATTGTGAAATTTAGTATTAAGACTATTGTGAAACTAATTATAAAAAAAAATAATAAATTCAAAATTACCTATGTGCAAATTGCATTTAAAATGGTAAGTCCGTTGTATTGTAACACTTTCTTTTTCAAGTTTTTTCAAAAATTGTTTTTCAAGAGGTTTGATAGAGGGAACTGTAACTACTGAGGTCTTATCGTCCCGAAAATGAAGAGAGAAGTAAGACAGGATAGGAGAAAGCCAGCCGGTCCTAGAACGAACTTTATTTGGTGTGTAATGACTAATGACATAAGTTATTTGAAAATCATATAATGCTGAAGTTTCTGAAGTGATCAAAAATTAAGACATACTATCAATGTGAAATTTAGTATTAAGACTATTGTGAAACTAATTATAAAAAAAAAATAATAAATTCAAAATTACCCATGTGCAAATTGCATTGAAACCGGTCTTAAAATAACGACTGAAGTGTTATCTAAAACTTTCTCGCTTGGAGTTCATAGGTCGTCGCGACAAATTTCAAGATCAGATTCAGAGCTCATTTGTGTGAGTAAATGTGAAAAAAATCCCCCAAAAACCAGTTTTTTTGGTTTTTTGGCTTTATAGTTTTCTGGACAAAATTTGCACCACAACTTTCGTGTTCCTGGTAAAAAGACCTTTAATTTGATATATAGGTCGACTAGTTTTGGATAAATCCTTCCATGGGGACAGAGTGACAGACGACACCGAAGCGAATACAATAGCCCGTCCCTTATACCTTTTGGTCGTCGCGGTCGCGACAAATTTCAAGATCAGAGCTCATTTGTGTGAGTAAATGTGAAAAAAATCCCCCAAAAACCAGTTTTTTTGGCTTTATAGTTTTCTGGACAAAATTTGCACCACAACTTTCGTGTTCCTGGTAAAAAGACCTTTAATTTGATATATAGGTCGACTAGGTTTGGATAAATCCTTCTATGGGGACAGAGTGACAGACGACACCGAAGCGAATACAATAGCCCGTCCCTTATACCTTTTTTTATCACTATCGTAATAATAAAGGAAGGACGGGCTAAAAAGAGATGTGAATTGTTCAATTACATACATATTATTTATTAGTAAGAAAAGGAGAAGGGCCAAGATAGAGCAAGGGGGGAGAGAGCGGACAAAAAATTAATATAATGAAAAAGAGAGAAGGAAAGAGAGAGAGGAGAGAGAGAGAAAGAAAGAGAGTCGACATCCCGTTATACATCCCGCGCGCCGATCCAAGCGAACCGTGCCTGTACGCATGCGTGTACTGCGCGCTCATGTACGTGGCGTTTGAACATCCTAAGCGCTCTTCAATTCGGTGATATGTATATGTCAAAAGAACATCCTGAGACCCCAAGTGCTCTTCAATTTGATGATAAATTTGGAACATCCTAAGCGCTCTTCAATTCGGTGATATGTATATGTCAAAAGAACATCCTGAGACCCCAAGTGCTCTTCAATTTGATGATAAACTTGAAAAGAACATCCTAAGCAATCTTCAATTTGACGATACACGTAAAAAGAACATCCTAAGCAAAGAGAACATGCTGGTGGTTAGTATAATGGATTTTACATATGTAGGTTGGTGGTTCAAATCCAAATATGTATTGAAGGTGGACCGTCATTTGTGACAAGCATTCGTGGTCAACACAACAGTTATTCCTAAGGCCAGCCACTCACCATCAGGTGTACCTGTTAGGTAGTGGCTGGCCTAAGGACTCTTCAATTCCTCTTCTAATTTATTAGAGACCATCTAAAGCTCAGACAGTCATTAGCTACGTAACAGCGCTAACTGTTTTTAAGACCATTAGCTTCACCACAAATAACGACTTAGAAATTCTATGTTAGAATACGTCATATATAATGACATAGAAATTCTATGATAAAATACGTCATATTGGTACGTAGGGATTTAGATTAGATGGTTTTTACTGGAAACCACATCTTTTTTATGTTTATTTTTTCAAAATGAAATGCAAAAAATGCAATGGGAAAAAAGAACTTTCCGGAAAACTTGTGGAGAAGAAATCCACTTTCTGATGCTGACGGAAAATCACATTATTTTTTCCTCTTCTAACTGTATAATAAGTATACGAAAAAAGAAAAAAAAAATCAACTAAAGTTGGCAAACTTTATTTTTCGAACTGTAGGAAAAAGAACGAAATAGAATCGCTTTTCGTATTAGTTCTTTTTTGCTTTAAAAAAGTTGGACATAAAAAATGAATTACTCCTGAATGCAACAGTGCATTTCAAAACTCGAATGAAACCTGAGGGAAGAGGGGGATAAGGGGGAGGAGGAGGAAGAAGAGGGGAGAGGAGAAATATTCTCGTTCGAAAATAAATTACGTTACTACGAAACTTATTAAATGAGTAAAAATATGAGAGGGATGTCGAAACACATTAATTACCTACATTATTATTATTATTAGATATTATTATTACTATTTATTATTATTCCCCCTCTAAATTATTTTTCCTTGTACCATTCCATTTTCATTATTTGAATTGGCTGTCTGCACCATGGTGCAGACAGACACATGATATGTACTTACATTTTTTTTATATTATTATTATTTTTTAGCTCATTATATTTTTCCCCCAGCACTGCCGAAATTGATTAATTCCCAATCAGAAAATGTGAATGACCTCATTAATAAATAAATATTTATATGTTTTACATACACTATTAAAAAAGTAAAGTGCGAAACGGCATTTGTGACAAGTACTAAAGTATGCTCAACACAATCAAAAATCAAAATTCTTTTGAATATTCTTTAACCAAAATTATTTTGAATATTCTTTTAACAAAATTCATATGGATATTCACTAACCGCAACACAATCAAAATTCTTTTGAATATTCTTTAACCAAAATTATTTTGAATATTCTTTTAACAAAATTCATATGGATATTCACTAACCAAAATTCTTTTGAATATTCTTTAACTAAAAGTCTTTTTAATATTCTTTGACCAAAATTCTTTAGAATAATCTTTAACCAAAAGAGGACCCCGTATAAAGGAAAATGTTTTCAAAGATTAAAACTTTCAACTTTTTTTATATGATACTTTTTATTCCCCTTTAAAGGATTTTTGCGCGAGCAACTTCAAAGCCTATGAAAATACTTAAAAAATAAATTCCCTAGATCTAATATCTTCTCCTTTTAGCCTTTTTATTAAAATATCCAAAGGGAGGAAACGAAATATATTATGGCATTTTCTGAAAATGAAAAGAAATGAAGAAGGAGGAGGAGAAAGAAAAGAAGAACAGAAAAGGAGGAGGCGGAAGAGGAGGAGAAGAAGATTAAGGAAAAGAAGAAAAAGAGGAGTCTCCTTTTAGCCTTTTTATTAAAATATCCAAAGGGAGGAAACGAAATATATTATGGCATTTTCTGAAAATGAAAAGAAATGAAGAAGAAGGAGGAGAAAGAAAAGAAGAACAGAAAAGGAGGAGGCGGAAGAGGAGGAGAAGAAGATTAAGGAAAAGAAGAAAAAGCAATATCTTCTCCTTTTAGCCTTTTTATTAAAATATCCAAAGGGAGGAAACGAAATATATTATGGCATTTTCTGAAAATGAAAAGAAATGGAGAAGAAGGAGGAGAAAGAAAAGAAGAACAGAAAAGGAGGAGGCGGAAGAGGAGGAGAAGAAGATTAAGGAAAAGAAGAAAAATAGGAGAAGAAGAAGAAAAATTATGGCATTTTCTGGAGATCAGGGAAAAAGAAGGAGACGAAAAGGAGAAGAAGAAGAAAAATTATGGCATTTTCTGGAGATCAGGGAAAAAGAAGAAGACGAAAATAGAGATTATGAAAATACACCACCAAAGGGAAAACTGGGTAATCATCAACAGATAAAGTTAATTGATCGGAAAAGTGGAGTTCAGAAATTTTCGTCTCATTACATTTTAGTCCGACCAATTTGGGCAAAACTTGAAAAGAAAAGGGTTTTGGGGGTTTTCCTTGCAGAGAAAACGTTTTACAAAGCTTTTAACCAATTTTTTCATCTATATTTTGTGCTAGTTTCCCCTTTTCATCTAATATTTTCTGCTAGTTAAAGTGTTTAGTTTATAAACTCCACTATATTAACTATGTGTAACTATTTAGCTATTGAAAACCTCTGGACTCTATCAAAGATGGAAAAACGGACGGGGGAAGTAATTTCTTGATCAAACAAAGTGAGGCAAATAAATAAACAAACAAATTAAAAAAAAAAAAAAATCAAAAATTCTAGTAATGAGAAAAGTAGGGTAGGTATGTTGAACGTTTGTTTCAAAATTTTCCAGTTCTCAGGAGAAAAGTTACTCAGGTAGTAAAGAAAATGAAAAAACAGAATTAAAAAGAAGAAGGAGAAGAATTAAAAAGTAAAGAGAAGAAGAAAATGAAGAAGGGAAAAACAAAATTGTTCCTACATAGAATGAGTTACCGCCGCACCGGAATGTAGGAAAATTGCTGAGACTGGGGAACACTTAAATTGTAGAATAACGATTTAGCCTCTCAAATTCTTGATTGTGCCAAAGAGAAAATGGAGTAAGCTAAATTTCCCTTCCTTTCGCTATATTCTTCCATCTCTCTCTCTCTCTCTCTCTTTCTCCCCCTCTCTCTCTTTCTCACTCTCTCTCACCCTGTCTCTTTCTTTGTCCCTCCCTCTATCTTCCTTTCCCTCCTCCTCTTCCTTTCTCTTCCCTTCTATTTCTCTCCCTCCCTATTCTCTCATTTTCCCTTTCTCTTTGTATCTTTCCCTTCCTCTCTTTTTCTTCCTCCCCGAAAAAAAAGGCCACACATAAAAGGATTCGCAAAAGTTGGGAAAATCTTAAATGCTCCTCCCGAAAGCCTTTTCCCCCTTTTTGTTATTTCTGAGTAATCTGAGTGTTCCCCTTCTTCCTTCCTCTTCTCTTCATTCCACGAGGTTCTAAACAGGATTAGGCAAATTACAAAGCTAAAAGAAAAAGAAGAAGAACAAGAAGAAGGAGGAGGAGGAGGAGGCAAGAAGAAAGAAAAGAAGTGATATTACCTACCTACGCTTATTTTGTAAAATGAAAACAGTTTAAGCTTTTAAGAGGTAAGCACTTCCGTTTTGACTTAAATGTAGGTATTTTGTATATATATTTTTTTTTTCTTTCAATGAAAAAATGAAAATAAAAGAAAATTACACATTATTATTGTAATAAACAAATGAGGGCCTTGGGGGGAGGGGCCCTTATGGACCCTTTAAAAAAAAATTGTTCGGTTATAACTCCCAAACGGTCTGCAGGTCTGATTTTGATGAAATTTGGAAAACATGTTAATTTTTAGCAAGAGTCGAGGCTGTGGTACATGAGCCTTCTATTCATTAGCATGGTTTGTTTATTTTCTCTTGGGTCGGGGCTAGGTTGGGAAGTCAGGGCTCGGCTATGGACGCCTACTAACCCCATGAAAACTCTCTCCTAACTTTGTACCCTTCTAATAACTTCTCATAACCAGCTACAAACACTGACACTGACTGCTTGTTAGTTCAGGTTCTGAAAGGTATACAAGGCAAAACTCAACTTGAGTAGGGGAAACTTTGGCGAAACTTTCTCGCCCCTCTCCCACCTCCCCTCTTTCCCTTTCCTCTCTCTCCTCCTTTCCGCCTCCTCCTCTTCCTGTATTCCTGTTCAAAGTGACATTAGGTTAGGTACACAAAGAAGGCAACTTTGTGAAAATTTATAACAATATTTTTACTGATGAAACCAGGGTGAGAAGGAAAAATAAGGGATTTTGTACCTCCCCATTTCATTTTCTTCGAGGTCATTCACATTTTCCGACAGTATGCCGATTTAAAATTGGGTATTATAGCACTCCTACAAGAAAATTTTAATGAAAAATAGAAAGTAAAAAAAAGAAAGGAAAAAAAAGTGCAGACTGAAATGGGCGAAGAGCGAACCATAACCACTTAAGCTGTGTCCACACATGGTCGACGCCGTTGATCGACGAGGTAAATCCATGTTGTCGAGGCAGTGTACGGTCTCAGTCTACATCGATCGACGGCGTCGACCATGTGTGAACCCAGCACCTCCGGGTTGATACTCTTAACCACTCGCTCACAAGATTCGTAGAAGCTCCCATCCTTTAGGACTGTTTGCCCCTACACCTAAGCCGCGGAGTGAGCTTTTTGTGTATGAAATGTAATAGTAAATGCGTAGGAGCTACCATCCTTTAGGGCTGTTTGCCCTTACACCTAAGCCGCGGAGTGAGCTTTTTGTGTATGAAATGTAATAGTAAATGCGTAGAAGCTACCATCCTTTAGGGCTGTTTGCCCTTACACCTAAGCCGCGGAGTGGGCTTTTTGTGTATGAAATGTAATAGTAAATGCGTAGGAGCTACCATCCTTTAGGACTGTTTGCCCTTACACCTAAGCCTCGGAGTGAGCTTTTTATGGTTGATACTCTTAACCACTCGCTCACAAGATTCGTAGAAGCTCACATCCTTTAGTACTGTTTGCCCTTACACCTAAGCCGCGGAGTGGGCTTTTTGTTGTTGATACTCTTAACCACTCGCTCACAAGATTCGTAGAAGCTCACATCCTTTAGTACTGTTTGCCCTTACACCTAAGCCGCGGAGTGGCCTTTTTGTGTATGACACGTACGCGAAGGTGGACACACGTTGATGAGACCATCCTGTATAAATGCCTCCTGCTTTCTCATACACTGGTGGAGTGCTTGTGTAATGTGTTGCCAAAACTTTCCAGTGAACATAGTTTTCGGGTTGTAAAAATATTTACACTGCTCTGAAACAACATAGGTACATAATACGATGTGTTGCCAAAACTTTCCAGTGAACATAGTTTTCGGGTTGTAAAAATATTTACACTGCTCTGAAACAACATAGGTACATAATACGAGACGGAAAAAAGCATTAGTTTTTCCTCTTTCCTACATACTTCTTCTCTTCGAACTCCTAACATAATACGAAACGGAAAAAAGCATTAGTTTTTCCTCTTTCCTACATACTTCTTCTCTTCGAACTCCTGACATAATACGAAACGGAAAAAAGCATTAGTTTTTCCTCTTTCCTACATACTTCTTCTCTTCGAACTCCTGCTTCTCTTCCTCTTCCTTCTTCCTTTTCTTTTTCTTCTTCTCCTCCTTCTCCTTCCCTCCCTTTTCTTCTCTTTCTCGTTTTCATTTTTCTCTTGCTCCTGCTCTTCTTCTTCTTCTTCTTTTTCTCCTACTCCTTTCTCTTGCTCTTCTTCTCCTTCCGCTTCTTTTTCTTCTCCTCTTTTTTCTTCCTATTCCTTCTGTTTCTCCTTCATCATCTTCTACTCCCTTTTTCTTTCTCCTCCTTCTCCTTCCCTTCCTTTTCTTCTCTTTCTCGTTTTCATTTTTCTCTTGCTCCTGCTCTTCTTCTTCTCCTTTTTCTCCTTCTCCTTCCGCTTCTTTTTCTTCTCCTCTTTTTTCTTCCTATTCCTTCTGTTTCTCCTTCATCATCTTCTACTCCCTTTTTCTTCTCTCTCCTCCTTCTCCTTCCCTTCCTTTTCTTCTCTTTCTCGTTTTCATTTTTCTCTTGCTCCTGCTCTTCTTCTTCTCCTTTTTCTCCTACTCCTTCCTCTTGCTCTTCTTCTCCTTCTTCTCCTTCCGCTTCTTTTTCTTCCTTTTTCTTCTCCTCCTCCTCTCTCCCGTTACCCATTTGTTTCTGCTCATCCTAGTTATGCGAGAAAGAGATTTGACAGATGGAAAATTCAGAGAAGAATTTTTTTCCTCTGTTTGGAGGAGCTTTCAAACTTGCTGTCGAATGCTGACAGATCATGACTGTCTGCAGATTGCAAACTTTGGTGTTTTCTAAAAAAAAAAAAATGGAGAGAAAGGGAGAGGGGTAAAGGAAGGAGAGAGAAAAGTTGGAAGCTCTCAACATTTATTTTATTGTCACTCAGTGGTGTAGTGGTTAAAAGCGATCGACTTCGGATCGGGAGGTTGTTGGTTCGAGTCCAAGTTCAGTTATAAAATGGATTGCAAACCTTTGGTGTTTTTAAAAAAAAAAAAAAAAAAATGGAGAGAAAGGAAGAGAGGTAAAGGAAGGAGAGAGAAAAGTTGGAAGCTCTCAACATTTATATTATTGTCACTCAGTGGTGTAGTGGTTAAAAGCGATCGACTTCGGATCCGGAGGTTGTTGGTTCGAGTCTAAGTTCAGTTATAAAATACACTTGAAACCCTAATAGTCATTATTCAATCAGTAAGAATTTTCATCAATTTGTGTTATTAAGATATTCTTTTTGTGGTCTAAAAAAAAAAAAAAATAAAAATAAATGGAAGCTCTTCCTCTTCCTTCTATAAATGCCTCCTGCTTTCTCATACACTGGTGGAGTACTTGTGTAATGTGTTGCCAAAACTTTCCAGTGAACATAGTTTTCGGGTTAGAAGAACAACAACAACAAGAACAACAAGAAAAAAAAGCAAAGCTTGGTTAGAATGTTTAGCTGGTAAGAAAGAGGATTTCATAACGTTAACTTGTGAAATACCAAATACCTACCTCCATAATTATTATAATGTAGGTGTACAACTGTACATAGGTATGAAAGTTATTAACCCAAATAGGATAGAAATGAAAAGTAGAAGTCGAAAATTAAGGAAAGTAAAAGGAGGAGGAGAAAGCAGAGAGGGAGAGAAAGAAAGAAAGGAGGAGGAGGAGGAGAAAGCAGAAAGGGAGAGAAAGAAAGGAGGAGGAGAAAGCAGAGAGGGAGAGAAAGAAAGGAGGAGGAGGAGAAAGCAGAGAGGGAGAGAAAGAAAGGAGGAGGAGAAAGCAGAGAGGGAGAGAAAGAAAGGAGGAGGAGAAGAAAGAAGAAGAAGAAGAAGAAGAAGAAGAAGAAGAAGAAGAAGAAGAAGAAGAAGAAGAAGAATTATAAAAGGTAGGCAGGAGTAACAATAATAGTTGTCACAAACAACTCTTTGAACTTTTTCATTAGAACGGCAATTAAAAATTGAATTTTCGACCTTTTAAGGTTACTTTTTCGGAATTTTGCACCCAGATTTGGATTTTTCACAACTATTTAGGTAGGAATCGACCTGGTATTAATAATATTTTCCCATTTGCAACTCCTTCATTATTATTATTATTAAACATCTACACTAGTGAATCTAGTGATTTTCATTTCAAACTTTCGTGGATGGAGAGACTAAAAAAAAGGAAGGAGAATGATGAATGGCGATGATGGAGCAATGAAGAGGGAGGAGGGGAATGAGGAAAGAGAGAGTAAAAAGAAACGAGAATGGAAAAGGAGAGAGAGGAGGGGGGGAAGGAGAAGGAAAGAGGAATTAGGGAGCTTCAGATTTGGATTTTTCACAACTTTTTACGTAGGAATCGACCTTTTATTCATAATTTTTACCCAACTGCAACTGCTCCATTGTCCTCACGAGGCCGAGTGCACCCCGAACTCCAAGCACGGAGCCCAAAAAACTGCGACCCCCGCCGGGAATCGAACCCGGGCCTCCTGCGTGCAAGCCAAATGTGATACCCACTCGGCCAAGGAGGTTGCTTGGCCCACCACTCACTTGTGAAATCTGACGTCACAACTCTTCGAACTTTTTCATTAGAACGGCAATTAAAAATTAAATTTTCGACCTTTTAAAGTTACTTTTTTTAATTTTGACCTCAGATTTGGATTTTTGACAACTTTTTACGTAGGAATCGATCTTTTGTTATTAATAATATTTTCCCCATTGCAACTCCTTCATTGTGTAAAAATAAAATTTAAATAAATAAATGGATAGAGTAGGTAGGTACCCTAGGTTCCTCAAGAAGCTCACGTCTAGAAAAGTACAAAATATCAGAAATGTGAACTCAGTTCTAATATTCGTTCGGCTAGATATGAACAGTATGAACAATACACCTCATTGGGTTATGGGTTTATATTGCTACGAATTACGCCCCTATTTAGAATCTCATCACGTGCCTAGTCGAATTTGTAGCATGTTTGCATACATGATAGCATGGTACGTTATCCTACGTAGATACGCTTTATATATTTTACGTAGGTTCAAAAGACACATTCGGATATACCAGGGGTGCCCAACCGGTCGATCGCGGACTGATTTCAAGTCGATCGCGGCAAAAAATCATGATAAAGGAACATAATGTTAAAAATAACAAGGGAGAAAAAAATCGCCAGAAGTTCATTTTCAATTAGTTTTATGGACTTTGTAAGTGGCATTTAAAAAAGAACTTTCGGCAGATCAGTCTCACATTAGGTAAGTCGATCGCAAGACTGTATTGAAAATTTAAGTCGATCTTCCTCTAAAAAGGTTGGGCACCCCTGGGATATACCTACTTGCTGAAAGAACCAGTGGAGGTGGTCTTAGAACGGGTGGGCCATTTAAACCTTCAACATTTGAAAACCTCATAACTTTCTTATTGGTCATCAGATCGGCTTGTAAATACCCTCGTTCGAAGCATTAGCGTATGGAAATTTTGCACCATGGTACACACAACAACGAGCTGTTATAATGCAGCTTTACATTCAAAATAAGTTCTCAATTGTGAAAAAGATACAAGCAGCAGAGCCCAAATGGCATACGAATCATGTGATATACATAGTTATATACATACATAACTATGTATTACTATGTTACTGTGATATATATAGTCTGTTAGCAGTTTGTAATGTTGGGAACATGTTATTGGCCATATGTTTGGAATTAGCGCGACCCTATTGGTCCATGTTTATCGGTCCAAGACCAGACATAAAGTGCTAAGCTGGGCTTGGTACGAAATTCATTTGCCTTTAAACAGAAGGTTTATTGAATTTCTGTTACATTAATTTTAACTTGAGCCAGCCTAGTTAGCTTGGAAAGTAGCGCGTCTGCCTTGTAAGCGCTAGGAGGTGGATTTGATTCCCGCCCGGGGCGGAATTTATCCTATACAGATGAGGTTCGTTCTCGGAACGGCTGGCTTTTTTATATCCTGTCTTCCCTCTCTCTTCGATTTCGGGCTTTCAGGACAATCGGAACGATAATTCGGATACCTACACGTTTTCAATACAAATCCACGTAAATTACTGCCTTTGATAATGATAAGTTTTCGCGTCTTGTCGTGTTGTTGCCGTCACATCAGGGGTTCCATTTATGTCCATTTGTTTTTCGCTCGGAGCGAAAGGTCTTGCAATTCGATATTCCACATTTTGCCATGAAAAATGCTCTTTCTAATAATCGACTAATGAATCCAAGTCTTTTTTTCATACTACACTCGACAGCAAAAATTTCGGTATGGTTTACATTTTTTTTTCATGTGGAGTTTGGATAGAGGGTACTCTAACTGCTGAGGTCGTATCATCCCGAAAGTGGAGAGAGAAGGAAAGGAACACAGGATAGGAGAAAGCTAGCCTATGAGAGAACGAAACTTCTCTGTTAAGGATAAAATTAGCCCGGGGCGGGAATCGAGCCCGCAACCTAGTTACGCGACTGTGTTACCAATTAAAAGCTTACGTTACTGTCTTCAAAATAGAATAGAATAGAATATACCTTGTTTATCCTGCTCGAATGAGACTAAAAAGTCCCTTTACCCCAGCAGTCTAAACAAAGTCTCGTGTATTTTATGGGTTTACCATGGTACAATACATAATTTTTTATACCGTTACCGTTAAGACCTTGTTTATCCTGCTCGAATGAGACTAAAAAGTCCCTTTACCCCAGCAGTCTAAACAAGGTCTCGTGTATTTTATGGGTTTACCATGGTACAATACATATTTTTTTATACCGTTACCGTTAATATACCGTTTTTGATTTTCTAGTTGGTCCCATTTTAAAGGAAATTTTTATTGATATTGTAAAAAGATCCAAAGCCAATATCTTCCGGAATTTTTGCACGTGAATGTATCTAGATTCTAGTTAATCTAATACTAATGTTTACTCACATCTGCCTGAAGGTTGCAGGAAATTTTAATATGGAAGATTAATGTATTTTCTTTTGTGGCCGTGCGCCGTGGTCAGAATAATGTGTTTTCTTTCATTAGAACATAGACGCGGTCAGTATACTGGGTTTGCAATCGGAAGGATCGCTGTTCGAGTACCGGCTCTGAGGAATTTTTAACGGAGGAAATAGTGTGGATGGGTGTCATAAAAAAAGGAAGTTGTTTTTTGGGACCCTTACGGAGGAGCCCTTTTTCACCACGTCGGGGTCACCACTTTGGTTACCCTTTTTTAATAGTGAAAATAAAACGGAAAGCTTGAGGAAAAACTTGGTAGCTTCGCGGAGCGAAATAGGGGGGCGCGGACGGGGAAATATGGAAAAATATTGGAAAAATCAATCATTTTTGTACCTCTGTTTTCTTCCCATAACCAAATTTATTATTATTATTATTATTATTATCATTACTACTATTGCTATTAATAATTTTGAGTTTGGCATTGGTTGGCAATTTGCCTTCGGTTTGGCTCTCCGTTATTTCGACGAAGATTGAATATGGGGGAACCGGGTGTTGTTTTTAAATGTTTCGGAAACAAATTGATTGCTTTGCCGTTCACTTTTAACGCGAAAATAAACAAACGGTGTTATTGTTTGGGTTATTTGTTTTGATTGGTGCGGGTAATATGGTTGTTATTAGGTTATTATTTATCATTGTTCGTGTACTTCTTGTTGTATATTTCTGTTTGTTCTATTCTTGTTGTTCTTGCCCTAATGGTTTGTGTGTTGTTCTTCCATTTGTGTGTGTGTTTTCTAGTATTTTTCTCTTGTTGATGATGTCTATTGTTGCATCTTGAATGTTTCCCACTGTATTGACTCGGGCATTATTGATTGCTTGTGTTTTTCTTTGATGCTCTGGAGTACTTTCTCTTCCTCTCTGAATACCTTCTCTTCTTCTATTCTTTCTTCCTCTCCTCTCAGTACCTTTTCTATTCTCTTCTCCTCTGAATACCTATTCTATTATCTCTTGCTTCCCTCCTACCTGAGTTTTTCTCTTTTTCTTTGTACTCTTTCGTTTCTCTCCCTCCCTCCCTGTCTTTCGCTTTTCCTTTTTCGTCCTCTATTTCTTCCTCTTCTCCTCTCTTTTTCACGCCTGTTCTCTCTGCCTTTATCTCCCTTTGTGTTTCTCTTCATCCCCTCTCTATATCTCTTTCTATTTGTCTTTTTGTAGCTCTCACTCCCTCTCTCTCTCTCCTGAGCAACAAGTAAGTAATGAAAATGAAATGCATTTTCATTGCTTATGTTTGTTACATATGTATTCTTGTTGTATCCTTTTCTATGGAGATAACTAGGTAACTAGTTGTTCTTTTCTATGCACCTTGATCACCTTTTTTATATTTTCAAGAGCTCATTATGTGTGTAAGTTTTACATTGCTTCTCGGTTTAATCTTAGGACTGGCTGATTGCTTCCTTAATATCGTTTTGTCTGCATATTGTAGTGTAGTCGTAGACCGATTTACATATCAAAGACTTTGTAAGGTGCTGATCAAGGTTTCCAGCAAAATCCTGGATACGGCCCTGCAAGTCTGCATACGCTTTCGACTTTCTACGTATTTACAAGCGTACCTTCTCGTTTAGTCTAATATGAATTAATGAATAACAGAGGAGTGTCCAAACTTATGGCCCAAAGGGGAAAGAATATGAGGGGCACTTCGGTCCAATTTTTTGGCCATTTAGAAGGTCCGTGATTTGATTCCCAACTGAGATTAAAAAAAAACACCATCATTGTGTAGATATTACCTTGGTTTTATTATCAATCAGCTGAATTTATAGGTATGTAGGTACTTACATCTTACATATTATAATTTCGTACATATTATGAGGTACGAAATTAATAGGTGCCTCTTATTAGGCAGGTAGTAGGTATACCAACCTATACAAACCTGAACAATTTTTCGATAAGTGTGTGCTAAAGTTTGGAAACAAAATATTGATGAAATTGAAAGAGACGAAACTTTGATGTGAAGCTAAATTTCAGAGCCTTTTGCTTCGGGCCACACATTTCGAAAGTGCGGGCCACAAAACGCGGAGGACCTCAACCCACAGGTTGGACAACCCTGACTTAATGGGAAAGAAATTTCCAGTTAAGCTCTCATGAAATCACTTAATGCATGAGTACTTTCTGAATTCCCTTTTCACCTTTCTCTCTTTTTCCCTCCCTTTTCTCACTCTTTCCTTTCTCCTTCCCTTTATCACTCTCTCTCTCTCTTTCTCCCTCCCTTTTTCACTTTCCCTTTCTTTCCCCTCTCTCAACTTAACTCAACTCAACATCTCTTTTTCTTCAGTCCCTCCTTGTTTTCCTTCCTACATGTACATCGTAGGTACATACATAAATTCATATTTTTTCATCCTTTATGAGTATGTTCTTAACCATTTTCCCATACCATTATGTAGGTATTAGCTAACAATTTGCTGACTGTGGGTTATGGGATAGGTAATAGGTACAATGGTATACATAGTAAGTACACATGTACATAATTATGTATACCTAGTACATACCTATGTACCTACTCTCCATCTAAAAGCTGAAACTGAAATTGGGTAGGTACTCCATTTTCTCGTGTTTGACTATCATGACTATATAGTAGATAGCTACCTATATAGTAAAAAAAAGAACATTCAAACGTTTCGCAGTGGAAAATGTGAAATTGAATTTCGGTCCGTCCCTCGGGACGTAGACCAGCACTACCAGCAGCTGTATCCCCGTTCATTGAAATCCTAATTCGTTTATCGTCGACAAATTTGTCAAGCTTCATACTAGCAGGGATTTTGTGAAAGTTCTAGAACATTCAAACGTTTCGCAGTGGAAAATGTGAAATTGAATTTCGGTCCGTCCCTCGGGACGTAGACCAGCACTACCAGCAGCTGTATTCCCGTTCATTGAAATCCTAATTCGTTTATCATCGACAAATTTGTCAAGCTTCATACTAGCAGGGATTTTGTGAAAGTTCTGTGAAGTTTCATAGAGATTTACCGTCACTAGAGATGGGGTGGGGTTCTAGTCACTAGAGACGGGGGTAACCTACATTTGGTGCGCCTGCCCGTCTCCTCAAATTGACATTAGCCTGAGGCTGGGAAAAGCGCGAAGTACGCGATTGTCCAGACGGCCATTTGAAAAAAAAAAAAAAAAAAAAAAAAAAAAAAAACCTCTGAAGGCTCCTCTCACCCCTTCTCTGGAAGAAAACCTCTTTTGAGGCCGAGAACCCGTGGGTTCAGGCCTAACTTTGGGAAAGTCTAAAAACTTGACTAGAAGGGGAAACATAAACCAACAGTAGTATTAGGTAAAAAGGTTAAGGGAAGAAAAAGAAGAAATTTAGAAAAAAAAAAAAAAAAAAAAAAAATGGTTCAAAGCAAGAGCGTCTGCCTTGTAAGCACTAGGTTGCGGGTTCGATTTCCGCCCGGGGCGGATTTTATTCTCAGTGGATAAGTTTGTTCTCGGAACGGCTGGCTTTCTCCTATCCTGTCTCCCTTCCCTCTTTCGGGACGTAAGGTCTTATCCTAGCAGTCACAGTTCGTTCCCTCTATGAAACCTCTTGGAAAAAGCTAAGCATAAATGCTTGTCACAAATGTCGTTTCCCACTTATTATACTACGCTAAATTTTCCGACTTGACTTGGACTCGAACCACCAACCTCCAGATTCAAAGTCCACCGTGCCAAGCACTGCACCACTGCACTGAGGTTGGTGAAAGATAAAATAAAAATACGATTCTTGTTTTACTTTTCCATTTGGAAGCTACCTAAGTTGTGACATTTGTAACACCGCGGGACAGACAGTATTTTCACGAGGACCGAAAGGACAGTCAAAATGTTTGCATACAAAGGATAAAAAACCAGCAAACGTGGTTCCGATTGTAATGAAAGGGAAAATTGTATGAAAAGCATGTAGGTAGGTAGAGGTTGCGGGCTCGATTTCCGCCCGTGGCGGATTTTATTCTGAGTGGATAAGTTTGTTCTCGGAACGGCTGGCTCTCTCCTATCCTGCTTCCTTCTCTCTTTCGGGACGTAAGGTCTTATCCTAGCAGTCACAGTTCGTTCCCTCTATGAAACCTCTTGGAAAAAGGCATAAATGCTTGTCACAAATGTCGTTTCCCGATTTCCGCCCGTGGCGGATTTTATTCTGAGTGGATAAGTTTGTTCTCGGAACGGCTGGCTCTCTCCTATCCTGCTTCTTTCTCTCTTTTGGGACGCAAGGTCTTATCCTAGCAGTCACAGTTCGTTCCCTCTATGAAACCTCTTGGAAAGAGGCAAGCATAAATGCTTGTCACAAATGTCGTTTCCCGCTTATTATACTACGCTAAATTATTTTCTGACTTGACTTGGACTCGAACCACCAACCTCCAGATTCAAAGTCCACCGTGCCAAGCACTGCACCACTGAGGTTGGTGAAAAATAAAATAAAAATACGATTCTTGTTTTACTTTTCCATTTGGAAGCTAAATTGTGACATTTGTCACACCGCGGATTAGGGACAGACAGTATTTTCACGAGGACCGAAAGGACAGTCAAAACGTTTGCATACAAAGGATAAAAAACTTCAGCAAACGTGGTTCCGATTGTAATGAAAGGGAAAATTGTATGAAAAGTATGTAGGTTAGGTAGGTAGAGGTAGGTGAATCTCTCTCTCCCTCCCTCCCTCCATCAGAGAGACTCTTTTTCTTTCCTTTTCTACCTCCTCCTCTTCCTCTCTCTCTCTCTCTTTCTCTCTTCCTCTCTTTCTTTCACTGCCTCCCTCTTTCTCTCCCTCTCTCATCTAAAGAAAAACGTTTGCATACAAAGGATAAAAAACTTCAGCAAACGTGGTTCCGATTGTAATGAAAGGGAAAATTGTATGAAAAGTATGTAGGTAGGTAGAGGTAGGTGAATCTCTCCCTCCCTCCATCCCCCTCTTTCGACAGGAGAGGTCCTGTCGAAAGAGGGGGAACAGAGAGACTCTTTTTCTTTCCTTTTCTACCTCTTCCTCTCTCTCTTTCCTTCTTCCTCTCTTTCTTTCACTGCTTCCCCTGCCTCCCTCTTTCTCTCCCTCTCTCATCTAAAGAGGAATAGATACTCCTCTACTCTTTATTTTTGTTCCTCTTTCTCTCTTTCCTCACCTCTTCTTTTAAACTCTCCATTTCTCTTTCCTTCAAATTCCTCCGTCCTACCTCCATTCCTTTTATGTCCTCTTCCTCGTTCTCTCTCTCTCTGCCTCCCTATCTTTTGAGGGAAGAGGGAAGGAATAAAGGCGCTCTCTCTCTCTCCTCCGTTCTACCTCCATTTCCTTTTATTTCCGCTTCCTCCTTCTCTCTCTCTCTCTCTCTCTCTGCCTCCCTATCTTTTGAGGGGAGAGGGAAGGAATAGAGGCGCGCTCTCTCTCTCCTCCGTCCTACCTCTTTCCTTTTCTTTGTCTTCCTCTTTCTCTCTTTCCTCACCTCTTCTTTTAAACTCTCTATTTCTCTTTCCCTCCAATTCCTCCGTCCTACCTCCATTTCTTTTTATTTCCTCTTCCTCCTTCTCTCTCTCTCTCTGCCTCCCTATCTTTTGAGGGAAGAGGGAGGGAATAGAGGCTCTCTCCTCTCTCTTTCTTCCTCTTTATCTCTCTCTCTCCTCCGTCCTACCTCTTTCCTTTCATTTCTCTCCCTCGTTCTCTCTCTCTAAAGTAGTTTGTATGAAATGTCATACATATTAATTATATTGTAATATCTTTCTCCCAGTAAGCAGGTAGGTAGGGCGCCTACAATGGTAAATAGTATTATACTAGGTAGGGTACATATTATACTTAAACTGTAAAGGCAAAACAAAGCAGTTTGCCAGAACTAAAGCATTTCATATCCTACAGAAACGGTGACATTTGAGAATAATCTAAATGTCTAAATCTAATCATTAATTATTTGTGGCGAAGCTGAGAGCACCTTAGCAGTGCTGTGTAGTGATATTTGAATACAAAAGAAAAGAAAGCGTCAGCCTAGTTAGCTTGGTTGGTAGCGCGTCTGCCTTGTAAGCATTAGACCGCGCCGGTTCGATTCCCGCCCGGGCGGATTTTATCCTGATGGAATAGGGTTCGTACCTCGGAACGGTTGGCTTTCTCCTATCCTGTCTTCCTTCCCAATTATTTGTGGCGAAGCTGAGAGCCTTACAATATCACCTTAGCAGTGCTGTGTCGTGAGGTTTGAGTGAATACAAAATAGAAAAGAAAGCGTCAGCCTAGTTAGCTTGGTTGGTAGCGCGTCTGCCTTACAAGGCAGAGTTGGGGGATATTAGAGAAAGAAAATGTGCTGATCAGGGGTGATTTTAAAATACGCGGGAGAGCCAGCCTAGTTAGCTTAGTTGGTAGTGCGTCTGCCTTGTAAGCGCTAGGCCGCCGATTCGATTCCCGCCCGGGCGGATTTTATCCTGAATGGATAAGGTTCGTACCTCGGAACGGCTGACTTTTTCTTATCCTGTCTTCCTTCCCAATTTCGGGACGATAAGATCCTAGCAGTTACAGTTCCCACTATCAAACCCCTTAAAATAATGAAAAAAAAAGAATCACCTTAAGAATAATGTGTCGTAACTGTCGTGAGATTTGAATGAATACAAAATAAAAGAAAGTTAACATTTTGACTTAGCATACCCTGTTGCCAAGTTACCGTGTGATGTAGTGAAACGTACAATATTTCATCGCGCTCACAACATACATTCATAATAGCATTAGAAAGCAGATAGGAGACAAGAGGGGGAGACGGAACTTAGTCAGTTGTACCTAAAACCTAATTATTTAAATGATAAAAAAAAGTAGCCTCCGTGGCCGAATGAATATCACACTAGGTTTGCACTCCGGAGGTCCCGGGTTCGATTCCCGGCGGGGTCGAAGTTTTTTTCGGTTCTATGATTGGAGTTCGGGGTTCACTCAGACTCGTGAGGACAATTGAGTAGCTACTTCAATCGAGTAGCGACCAGTGGCGACATTAGGTACCAGTATAAAATGATGACCCGAGTAAATGAGAATTATTAAATAAAGGAGGCACGTAGTCATGCTGTGATACCCACAAAAGTTGTGGAGAAGCTCTCTGCTTTACCACAAAGAATGGAACAGTTGCGCTTACTTGGGTGATGTTTCAAAGTCATAGAGCAGGAAAAATGAGGACCAACGGAATTTTTCTTTTTCTTCTACGACTTCTAGATACCGAGATAAATCGATTTTTAAAATACCGGTAAATCGTGAAGTTTGACGTCACGGCATACACTCCCGTAGGCGATGACGTCATAATTCATGACTCCCGCTTCGTTTGTTTGTGCGCAAGCGTTTCTGCGCATTTTGACGTGAAATCTGACGTCACAACTCTTTGAACTTTTTCATTAGAACGGCAATTAAAAATTGAATTTTCGACCTTTTAAGGTCACTTTTTCGGAATTTTGCACCCAGATTTGGATTTTTCACAACTATTTAGGTAGGAATCGACCTGGTATTAATAATATTTTCCCATTTGCAACTCCTTCATTATTATTATTATTAAACATCTACACTAGTGAATCTAGTGATTTTCATTTTAAACTTTCGTGGATGGAGAGACTAAAAAAAAAGGAAGGAGAATGATGAATGGCGATGATGGAGCAATGAAGAGGGAGGAGGGGAATGAGGAAAGAGAGAGTAAAAAGAAACGAGAATGGAAAAGGAGAGAGAGGAGGGGGGGAAGGAGAAGGAAAGAGATTGCCTTTTGGAGCATATTATTTTTGTTTTACAATTTTGGGATGGAATTTTCATTTTATTTCCCAAATTCATGCAATATTTACAAACATCGTCATGAAAGAGAGAGAGAGAGAGAGAGAGAGAGAGAGAGAGAGAGAAAGAGAGAGAGAGAGAGAGAGAGAGAGAGAGAGAGAGAGAGAGAGGAAGAGGAAGACAGGGAGAGGGAAGACAGGGAAGAGAGAGAGAGAGAGAGAGAGATAGAGAACGCTGTACAACATCATAAGATTAAGACTTTTGTAAAAGAGAGCGAGAAGAGGAGAGAGAATACCCAGGAGCAGGTTGGAGAGAGAGAGAGAGAGAGAGGGAGAGAGACTTTTTCTGGAAGACAGGGAAGAGAGGGAGAGAGAGAAAGACAGGGAGAGGGAAGACAGGGAAGAGAGGGAGAGAGAGAGATAGAGGACGCTGTACAACATCATAAGATTAAGACTTTTGTAAAAGCGAGAAGAGGAGAGAGAATACCCAGGAGCAGGTAGAGAGAGAGATAGAGAACGCTGTACAACATCATAAGATTAAGACTTTTGTAAAAGCGAGAAGAGGAGAGAGAATACCCAGGAGCAGGTTGGAGAGAGAGAGAGAGAGAGAGAGAGAGAGGGAGAGAGAGAGACTTTTTCTTTACATCTCCTTCTCTTCTTATTTATTTCTCTTCCACATATAATATATTCTTTCGCATAGGTATTCACACTCTTCTCCCTCCCTTCCCTTCTCCTCTCTTTTCTTTTCTTCCTCTCTTTAACTCGTTTCTAGGTATCCCTCTCTCCTCTATCTCTTTAATTTCATTCTCCCTTCTTTCTCTCTCTCTTCTCTTCACTTCACCTTTCTCTCCTCTCTCTCTCTTCTCTTCACTTCACCTTTCTCCCTCTTCTCTCTTAATTTCATTCTCCCTTCTTTCTCTCTCTCTTCTCTTCACTTCACCTTTCTCTCCTCTCTCTCTCTTCTCTTCACTTCACCTTTCTCTCTTCTCTCTCTCTCTTTCCTCTGTCTCTATTTTTTCTCTTCCCCTCTTTTTCTCAATATTATTTCCATCATAAATTTCAGCGTCTCTGTGGGATTAGATTTGGTATTTTGGTCCGAAAATTTTGTCGATGATTTTTGCCCGATAAGAAGTAAATATAATTATATGTAAGTAAATAAATAAATAGTTAAATAAATAAATAATCAATGTTAATAAAGCAGCCTCAGGGGGGAAGATGTTTCTCTTAGCTTCTTCGTCATGTCGTGTCGCCATCTTGTTTATTTATTTATTTTTCATTAGGGATTTTGATTGAAGGCCAGGGTTTTTTGGATTTTTTCCTCTTTTTCGATATTTTTGGGACTGGGCTGGTGTTCTGAAAACAAATTTCTTTGTTCTATTTTGCAAATTATTAACAGCACAGCAAATATTAGGGCTAAGCAGCCTCAGGGGGGAAGATGTTTCTCTTAGCTTCTTTGTCACGTCGCGTCGCCATCTTGTTTATTTATTTATTTTTCATTAGGGATTTTGATTGAAGGCCAGGTTTTTGGATTTTTTCCTCTTTTTCGATATTTTTGGGACTGGGCTGGTGTTCTGAAAACAAATTTGCTTTGATCTCTTTTGCAAATTATTAACAGCACAGCAAATATTAGCTATATTATTTATTATGCAAGGGGTTTAAAGATTTTTTCTTTTGTAATATTACATCATAAGTATCAAGAGTATCATACCAAGTGCAAAATTGGAAAGTGCAGGATGGGGAAGTGAAACAGGGGGAGAAAAACAAGACAAAAAAAAAAATAAAAAATAGACAAATGATAAGAAGAAAAGGAGGAAGAGGAAATGAAAATGAGAACAAGAGGAAAGGGAGAAGGAAAGATGGTGGAAGTAAGACCGTTGCATATCTTAAAGTTCCAGTCCACTTGACTAATCCTGAAATATTTAAGTTTTATAAAATAAATAATACATACCTAATATGTATACATATGCAAGAAAAAGGAGAAGAAGAAGAAGAAGAAATTTTCGTCCCGAAAGCGAAGAGAGAAGGAAGACAGGATAGGAGAAAGCCAGCAGCCATTCAGGATAAAATGGGATCAATCCCGGCTGACGCATGGAATTTCGGATTTGGTAGTATGTAGGTAGGTACTTGTCTGTGTGCTGTTCTTACGTGTTGGGGTTTAGTTTACATTTTTGACCCTCCGGGGCCCCTTTTCCGAGTTAGATCAACGGTACAGTTCACTGAACTACTAGAAAAAAATCCCTTTGTCACCTGAATCCTCAGAGTGAGATTTATGTAAAGGAAACTGTTATGTAGAGTTGTGTGGGGTTTAGTAGTGTCTGTGTTTACGATCAGTGCTTCTCAAAGTTGTTGCCATCGCCGCACACTTTTCAAGAGTCCAATCTGCGGCACCCTCCCCCCCAGCATATGTGTGTTGTAAGTTAAATGTCCTTTTAATAGCGCCTCAGACCTTTTTGCCCTAATTTGACCAGCGATCTTTCTTTGTCTCATCAGTTTTGTGACCTTCTAAGGAAAAATGCCCAATCTCGCGGCACACTAGATTGCCGCGGCACACAGTTTGAAAAGCACTGGTTTGCGTGGTGGGGTTTACATTTGTTACGGTGGTTTCGCATGTTGTATTATTCCTCGTGTTAAACTGTCCACTTTGTTCCCTGTTTCGTGCTCTGTCAGTTTTCCGTAAACTCGGAAAGGAGTGGTTAAATTTGGGTGTCCGTTGACTGAGGTCCACATTTGATATCTGTGCAGATACAAGTTGTGTTATTCAATGTTGGAACACTCTAATGAATATCAATAAAAAAATAAGTTGTGGTGTGTATCATTTTTCAAAATTTAAAACATAGGAAATACCTGGTTGAGCTCTTTAATCTCACCTGCTAAACATATTTTGAAAGTAATTTCACAATGGTGATGGTGTTGGTCAATTGGTAGCCTCCTTTTTTAATGTGGGTCTCATATAGCACTTAGTACTATTAGAAATAGCGGAATTTTGGCCCTGAATAACGGCCGAACCTTATCTCCTGAAATCAGAGCCCAGGGAATCTCCGTGTAAAGTTTGAGCGACCTGTAGCTAAAGGTAAACTCCTGAGAACCGCTAACTCCTTTTGAGCTTTGGACGAAAATAGCGGAAGTTGAAATAGTGTTCCCTGCGCTTCGTTTATCGGGCACTCTTGCCAGCCAGGTTGTACAGGCCTGAGCTAACATGCAAAAAGTGTTACGCTTTTATCTTGTGACTAATGTGACTTTCATGCGAAAAAAAAAGTTAAAAAAAAAAAAAACGAAGAAGGAGAGAAATAAAAAGAATGAGACCTAAGGGAAAAGAGAGGAGAGAGAAAACGAAGAAGGGGAAGGAGGAGGAGTAGAAGAAGGGGAAGGAGGAGAAGGAGGAGGAGGAGAATAAGGGGAAGGAGGAGGAGGAGGAGATGAATGAAGAGGAGGAGAAGAAGAATTTAGGTCTGCTCTTATCCAACTGAAATTTGCATCTCTCTTATATTTTTTTCCTTCTTCTCTTCCTTCTCCTTTCTCTTTCACTCCTGTCTGCAAATCCTTCTTTCTCATTTTTTTTACTCCACACAAGCTGAAGGAAAGAATCCTCCCCTCGCCTTCCCCTCTCTCTCTCTCTCTTTTCTCTTTGCAATTAATGTTTAGAGTTTTAGACGGAGAGAGGGTTTAGGGAAGTACCCCAATCTCTTTCTCCTCTCCCTCTTCTGTTTCCCCTTCTCTTTCTTCCTCTCCTATCTTCCCCCTCTTTTCCCTCCTCTTCCACCCCTCTTCACCCTCCGTCTCTCTCCCACTCCTTTTTTCTCTCCTGCCTCTTTTTCTCCCTCTTCCATCCTCTATTTTCTCTTCCCTCCCTCTCCCTTTTCTTCTTTTCCTTTTTTACCTATCTTTCCTTTTTCCCTCTACCCTCTCTTCCCCTCCCTCTGTGTGTGTGTATCTCTTTCTCTCTCTCTCCCCCCTTCTTCTCCCTCCCACTCTCTCTCCCCCTCTGTCTCCCCCCTCCTTGTTTTATCCTCCATCAGCTGCTAAATATTCAAGACAGCTTTGAGCAAAGGCTTAAAGGTTTCTGTACCCGTGCGACTCTGTGTCGGGGATAAGACAGGGGTTCTCAGAAAAACATCAGTCTTGTGAGGATTCTCAGAAAATATCAGCCTTGTGGAGGATCTTAGAAAACATCAGCCTTGTGGAGGTTCTTAGAAAATATCAGCCTTGTGGTGGTTCTCAGATGTTATAGGCATAGGAAGACAGCTTTGAGCAAAGGCTTAAAGGTTTCTGTACCCGTGCGACTCTGTGTCGGGGATAAGACAGGGGTTCTCAGAAAAACATCAGCCTTGTGAGGATTCTCAGAAAATATCAGCCTTGTGGAGGTTCTTAGAAAATATCAGCCTTGTGGTGGTTCTCAGATGTTATAGGCATAGATTCTCGGAAAATCTCAGCCTTCGGGGTTCTCAGATGTTATAGGCTTAAGGGTTCTCAGAAAATATCAGCCTTTTGGGAGTTCTCAGAAAATGACAGCCTTCGGGGTTCTCAGGTGTTATAGGCTTAGGGGTTTTCGGAACACATCAGCCTTGTGTTGTTCTCAGAAAATATCAGCCTTGTAGAGGGTCTCAGAAAATATCAGCCTTGTGGGGGTCCTCAGAACCCATCAGCCTTGTGATTCTCAGAAAACATCAGCCTTGTGGGGATTCTCAGAAAACATCTGCCTTGAGGAGGTTCTCAGAAAACATCAGCCTTGTGGGGATTCTCAGAAAACATCTGCCTTGAGGAGGTTCTCAGATCAGCCTTGGTGTTGTTCTCAGAAAATATCAGCCTTGTAGAGGGTCTCTAAAAATATCAGCCTTGTGGGGGTCCTCAGAACCCATGAGCCTTGTGATTCTCAGAAAACATCAGCCTTGTGGAGATTCTCAGAAAACATCTGCCTTGAGGAGGTTCTCAGAAAATATCGGTCTCAGAAAATATCAGCCTTGTGGGGGTCCTCAGAACCCATCAGCCTTGTGATTCTCAGAAAACATCAGCCTTGTGGGGATTCTCATAAAACATCTGCCTTGAGGAGGTTCTCAAAAAATATCAGCTTTGTGGGGGTTCTCAGAACACAGGGGGTTTGGGAACCACTGAATGACAGAGCGTTCCATTTTCTTCGCAAGGGAGGAGGAGGGGAGGGAAGGAAAGAGGGAGGGAGAGAAAGAGATACAAAAAAGCGACCTAAAAAAATGTATATAGGAACTCAGTTTTTTGCCTCTTTCAATTTTTCCCTCGATAGAAAAGGCTCTCTTTTTTACCGAGAAATTGAGGGATAGATAGAGAGGTACACACAGACATAAACAACAGAAGGAAACATGTAGCAGAGGATATAACTCGAAGAAGAATGCAGACAGAATAAGACAATGTGAAAATAAACTTCATTACGAAAATGATATTAAATTAATATAATTAAGAAGACAGGGTGTCTCGAATAAACTTGAAACCCCAGAATTTCTCCGTCTAATGATCCAAACTTTTTTTTTTAGGTTTGATAGAAGGAACTCTAACTGCTATCGTACCGAAATTGAAGAGAGAAGGAAGACAGGATAGGAGAAAGCCAGCCCTTCCAAGAACGAACATTATCAGTTCAGGGATAAAACCGCCCCGGTTGGAAATCGAACCCGGCCTAGCGCTTACAAGGCAGACACTCTACCAACCAAACTAACTAGGCTGGCCAGAAAAATTGACTAAAATGTATTTTTTTTAGTATTTCCCCTTCTTTTACATTTGTGTGGCTTTCCGATATTAAGGCCTTTACTCAATTGTTGGTTGGAAATCGAACCCGGCCTAGCGCTTACAAGGCAGACACTCTACCAACCAAACTAACTAGGCTGGCCAGAAAAATTGACTAAAATATTTTTTGAGTATTTCCCCTTCTTTTACATTTGTGTGGCTTTCCGATATTAAGGCCTTTACTGAATTGTCTCTTGTGTTCTTTGGACTCGCAGGCCCGGGCCTGTTGGGGCCTCTAAATCCGCCCCTGTTTATCTCAAAAACACACAGGGTTTCATTAGCAAAAACGTCAAACCCCAAGCGCATTATCAAGACAAGATAGAAAACCATTATCACAATTATCACCCTTATTCCATTGTTCAAACAAAACAACACAAATACAACAAGAAAAGTAACGAAGAACAAATGAATCGAGAAATAATTAAGATGAAAATACAAAGATAACAAAAGTTGAAATTGTAAAGGGACAACAAGAAAAGTAACGAAGAACAAATGAATCGAGAAATAATTAAGATGAAAATACAAAGATAACAAAAGTTGAAATTGTAAAGGGACCTGGAAATATCTGGAAGAGAGATTGTCGAATTCAATTTGAAATGTTCAATAGCCATCGCTTTCAGACATAAAGACTAGAGTTTTTTATTTACGTTCGTGATTATTTTAACAATTTTGCTGGCTGTACAGATTTTCCCCTAAAGGCCCGTACGTGTTCCCACTTATGAGTTTAATTCGATTTTTTTCCGAATGTCCTGTAGACAATGTAATTTAAATAGAGTGTTCCCACAACACACGACACAATTTTTTTCCCGACCGAAACAAAATGTATGATAAATGAATAAGAAATAATTATAATAAAAAATCCGGAAAGTCTCAGACTCACAAAATGGCTGCCATTATTATAGTTCAACAAATAAATAATACATGCTTTCAGACATAAAGACTAGAGTTTTTTATTTACGTTCGTGATTATTTTAACAATTTTGCTGGCTGTACAGATTTTCCCCTAAAGGCCGTACGTGTTCCCACTTAGGAGTTTAATCCGATTTTTTTCAGAATGTCCTGTAGGCCTGTAGGCAATGTAATTTAAATAGAGTGTTCCCACAACACACGACACAATTTTTTTCCCGACCGAAACAAAATGTATGATAAATAAATAAGAAATAATTATAATAAAAATCCGGAAAGTCTCAGACTCACAAAATGGCTGCCATTATTATAGTTCAACAAATAAATAATACATCCAAAACTATCATAGGCAGATTTACCAAAGAAAAGTTTCGTCCTAGGCATATATTTCACTGAAGGAAAGGGGGAGCTAGGGTCATAAATTTTTGGAAACCTAAAGTAAGTATAGGGAAAAAGATAACAAAGTTTGTCCCAAGTTGCAATTTATCAGAGGAAGGAAAATGGCCTCTCTAGAATAATATAAGAGAGACGGCATTCTTTAACTCAATAGGGGAGCTAGGGTCATAAATTTTTGGAAACCTAAAGTAAGTATAGGGAAAAAGATAACAAAGTTTGTCCCAAGTTGCAATTTATCAGAGAAAGGAAAATGGCCTCTCTAGAATAATATAAGAGAGACGGCATTCTTTAACTCAATTCTCCGAAGGTCTCATTTCCATAGGAAAAGACAGGATTTTTATGATATACCGCAAGTTGGGGCATCACGGTCCTTAAAGGGTAACACTGTCCACCATTTTTCAAGGGCAAATTGGGGAGTAAGAATAAAATAGAGGGGAAAATGGCCTGTCTCAAATATTAGGGGAGACTGTTCTTTACTCCTCTCCGGTCTCATTTTGATTTTTATTTTTTACTATTATATACCGCAAGTTGGGGCATACCACTGTCCTTTAGATCTAATATTTAGTAAACAAATAAGTAATCTTTTTTTCTTCGCCTTTTCCCGTGTATAGACGGAATCGGCGTTTTTCGTCAGCCTCTCAATCGGCCCTAACTAGGGTGATTGCTTTGGGCTGACGTTTGGTTTTAGACATTAATAAATAATAATAATAAAAAATCTTGAATTTACAGGTCGTGATCGTGGCATGTCCATCCCGCAGTGTGTCCCTTATCAGATGATTGAGAAGAGTCCTATGGCGTTGCTGAATACAGCCTCAAAATCTGCATCTTATTCCTGCTTCCTGCAGAAATCAGGTAGGTAAGTATAGGTATTTACTCTTTTTATTTCAAGGTGTTAGGTCAACACGATAACAAGAAGATAGCCTGTTTCCCGAAAAGCATTTGTCGTATGAAATCTTCTATTGTATAAAATCCGTCGTATAAAATCAATAGTTCGGGATTCAATAATTTCCGAAGAAAAATATTGTGTGAATTTGATTTTTAGAAAAAATCTGTGGCCAAAAACACTCACCTATGAGGGTACCACTTTGGAATTTACTTTTTATTACCTTTATGTAATTCGTACAAAATAACGTAGGTATCTGTGGCATACAATACCTCTTAGCCTATTCGATATCCTTCCCCCCCCCCTCCTCCCCTCCCGTTCCCCCTCACTTGTGTCACTTGTTACAAACTGGCCCTAATACTGACCTGTAGGTCCACAGAGCGGTATCCTACCCACTTGTACGGCCTCCTCTTACTTCCCTAGAATCTCTCCCTCTTCCCTCCCTTAATCTCCTCTTTCCTTCCGTAATCTCTTTTCCCTTCTTGAATTATATCCAAACCTCCTCCTTCCCTCCCTAATCTCTTTTCCGCTTCCTTGAATTGATATGCCAAATCTCCTTCCGCTTCCTTTAATTCTCCTCAACCTTTCCCTCTCTTTCTTCTACCTCTCTATATTTCTCCTCTTTCCTTCTCTCTCTCTCTTCTTCTCTTCTCTTTCCCTCTCCGTTTCCTCATGTTTTTGTCGGACTTTTCCTCGCCCTTCTCCTCTTTTTCCTCCTCTTCCCTCTCCTTCTTTCTCCCTCTTTCCCTCTCCTTTCCTCCTCCTTTCCCTCTTCTATCTTCTCTCCTCTTGCCCTCTCCTCTTTCTCATCCTCTTCCCTCTCCTCTTTCTCCTCCTTTCCCTTCTCCTCTTTCTCCTCCTCTTCCTCTACTCTTCCTCTCCTCTTCTCTCTCTGTCCCTCTTCTCTTCCTTCTCCTCTTGCCTCTCCTCTTCCTCTCCCTTCCCCTCTCCTTTCACCTCCCCTCCTCTTTCACCTCCTGATTTTCATATCAAATTCTCTCATTGCGGATTCTACAATGCGTATCGGCTTCAAAAGGGTATGGCTTAGCTATGCAAAGTTGATGTGTTTCAACCTCGTACTAAAGCTAGGTGTTGTTGTTTCTTGTTGTAGCGGCTTATGAGGCCTTTCGCCGAATGCGTGTTTGCAGAGTAAAGAAAGACCATCTTT
Organism: Diaphorina citri; assembly: GCF_000475195.1. Lineage (NCBI taxonomy): Eukaryota > Metazoa > Arthropoda > Insecta > Hemiptera > Psyllidae > Diaphorina > Diaphorina citri. Next base: position 60,403 of record NW_007378035.1, on the reverse strand, counting down.
TTGTTATCTGCCATTTACCCGGGGGCTTGATGGCCCTCATAGCCTGTTTATTTGGCTCTGTCACTGAACCGCAGTCAACCATCGTGAGGACTTATGCTTATTCTTTAAAAGCAGGGAGAAAAGAACTCTTGAAACTATCAGCGAGACTAGGATGGTTTAGGGGTAGCTGTTCTCCTCCTGTTTATGGTGCAGCCAGCTCACGTAACAGGAGATAGAAGCTAGGTGCTTAGATATTGGTCGCTTCCAAAAACAAACACTTGTAGAAGACACACGACCATCACGGTTATAAAAGCATTAGTTAAAGTTTTCTCATAATGTTGGTATTTTTTTTTTTTTTTTTTTTTTTTTTTTTTTTTTTTTTTTTTTTTTTGTTTTTTTTTTTTTTTTTTTTTTTTTTTTGTTTTTTTTTTTGTTTGTTTTTTTTTTTTTTTTTATTTTTTTTTCTTTTTTTTTTTTTTTTTTTTTTTTTTTTTTTTTTTTTTTTTTTTTTTTTTTTTTTTTTTTTTTTTTTTTTTTTTTTCGGTAATTTCGCTTCAGGACAGCTACACTACGTAACACGTCTACGATGGTATTGTAGCTGTCCTGACACGAAAATTCCTACGTATTTATGGAACTTCGAACTACATCTTTCTGACTCACATGAGGCTCACATAGATGCTGACCTGACGGTCGTGTGTTTGATAATCACCTTTAGGTGTCTTTGTATTTTATTATCTATTAGTAGTATTACTAATTACTATTTCATTACTTCTTTAAAACTCTTCTTCTCTCTTTTTTGGAATTTTTTTTTTTTTTTTTTTTTTTTTTTTTAAATTGTCTCTCAACAAACAAAGGAGGCCCTTTAACATTTCACAAACAATTAAACAAATAAATAGGCACAAGGATATTAAAAAAAGAACAGTAAAAGTCACACGACGTATAGCAATTAAAACGACAGACAAGTATGAGAGGTGAGCGAAAACGGTGATTTGCCTCGTAAAATAAAGACAAAAAGATTGGAAGAAGAAGAAGAATATGAAGAGAAAAAAGAGGAGGAGTAGGAAGAAAATACGACATGGAATAATGATGAAGAAGAAGAAGAAGAAGAGGAGGAGGAGGAGAAGTCAGAAGATACGACATGGAAGAAATAATTGAGAAGAAGACGGAGGAGGAGGAGGAAAGAGTGAAGAAAGAGAACATAAAAAGGGTAATTTCTTCAGGAAAGCATCAAATTTGGTATGAACCATCAGAAGGACACGACATTAGTCGACGAAGAAGAAGAAGAAGGGAGAAGGAAAAGAAGAAGATCACAACGAATAAGATGGAAGCAGTAGAAAAGAGAACTAGAAGAGGAGGATTGAACGACAAAGTGTTGTAAAAAATAAAATATAGTCGGGGAAAAGTTAGAAACAATGAAAGATAAAAATCTGGTGTGAACATCACACGACTTTCCTTTTCCTATTGAATGATGCTTGTTTGAGTGTTCTTTTACCCTAACTTTTACAATATACTCTAACCCAGTGTTTCCCAACCTGGGCGATATCGCCCCCTTGGGGGCGATGAAGCCTTAGGGGGCGATATGGGGGGCGATCAATAAAAGGAGCGATAAAGGGGGCGATGACTATCTAGGGGCAAAAATGTAAGTAGGTACCTACTTAGTTATTTTAGTCTTAAAAAATAAATCCGAAGAGGAGAGAGAGATTTAGTTTTTATTATTTAGAGATTTTGTTTATTTAGAGAGGTTTAGTTTTTATCTTTCTAATCACAGAAGTTGAGTCCATATATAAATATAAGGTGGTACGTCAAAATCTCTGAAAATTTCAAGTGGTACGTGTTTACTAAAAGGTTGAGAACCCCTGCTTTAGATATAATATTTAGTAAACAAATCGGCGTTTTTCGTCAGCCTCTCAATCGGCCCTAACTAGGGTGATTGCTTTGGGCTGACGTTTGGTTTTAGACATAAATAAATAAATAATAATAATAAATCTTGAATTTACAGGTCTCAATCGTGGCATGTCCATCCCGCAGTGTGTCCCTTATCAGATGATTGAGAAGAGTCCTATGGCGTTGCTGAATACAGCCTCAAAATCTGCATCTTATTCCTGCTTCCTGCAGAAAACAGGTAGGTAAATATAGGTATTTACTCTTTTTATTTCAAGGTGCTAGGTCAACACGATAACACAAGAAGATAGAAGAAAAAGAAAAATTCCGTTGGTCCTCATTTTTCCTACTCTATGACTTTGAAACATCACCCAAGTAAGCGCAACTGATCTATTGATGTCCGGTGTTACGCCAAGAGAACCGAGGGGTGTCAGATACTCAAAAGTTTGGGAACCCCTCCTCTTTTGTATTTACAAGCGCTCGGTCCCGTGCAATATTAATGAACCGTGCTGTGAGAACATCGAGGATGACAGGTTCAAAGCTATTCCAAGTGTAGCTATGACCAATCTACATAGTGCTTAACATCGGAAGCCAGGGAATGAAGAGAAGGAAAAGAAATAGAGAGAACGAGGGAGTGTAAAGGAGTTTGAGGAGGAGTAAGGATACAAAGAGAGAGGAAGAGAAATAGAACGTTGGAAGGAATGGAAAGCGAAGAAGGAAGAGACAGGAGATGAGATTGAGGAGGAGAAAGGATAAGAGAGGAAAAAGAAGAAGGGAGAGAAAAGGGGAAAGAGAAGGGAGACAAACAGGGAGGAAGAGAAGTAGAACCTCTGAAGGAATGGAAAGCGAAGAAGGAGGAAAAGGGATAAGAGAAGGGGAAAAAGAAGAAGGAAGAAAAGGGAAGGAGAAGTAGAAAATCAGAGATGATGAGTTCAAAGGAGGATGGATGAGAACATCGGGGATGACAGGTTCAAAGCTATTCCAAGTGTAGCTATGACCAATCTACATAGTGCTTAACATCGGAAGCCAGGGGATATGAGGAGCAGGAAAAGAAATAGAGAGAATGAGGGAGTCTAAAGGAGGATGAGGAGGAGGAAGGATACAAAGAGAGAGGAAGAGAAGTAGAACCTCTGAAGGAATGGAAAGCGAAGAAGGAGGAAAAGGGATAAGAGAAGGGGAACAAGAAGAAGGAAGAAAAGGGAAGGAGAAGTAGAAAATCAGAGATGATGAGTTCAAAGGAGGATGGAAAAGGAAGAAGAGGAAGAGAAGAAGGGGTAGAAATAGAGAGAAGGGAAGAGGAAGAAAAAGTACTCTAAAGTTTGGGAACCCCTCCTCTTTTGTATTTACAAGCGCTCGGTCCCGTGCAATATTAATGAACCGTGCTGTGAGAACATCGGGGATGACAGGTTCAAAGCTATTCCAAGTGTAGCTATGACCAATCTACATAGTGCTTAACATCGGAAGCCAGGGGATGAAGAGAAGGGAAAGAAAGGAACAGAGAGGAGAAGGAAAAGAAATAGAGAGAACGAGGGAGTCTAAAGGAGGATGAGGAGGAGAAAAGATACAAAGAGAGAGGAAGAGAAGTAGAACGTCGGAAGGAATGGAAAGCAAAGAAGGAAGAGATAGTAGATGAGGAGATTGAGGAGGGGAAAGGATAAGAGAGGAAAAAGAAGAAGGGAGAGAAAAGAAGGGATACAAACAGAGAGGAAGAGAAGTAGAACCTCTGAAGGAATGGAAAGCGAAGAAGGAGGAAAAGGGATAAGAGAAGGGGAACAAGAAGAAGGAAGAAAAGGGAAGGAGAAGTAGAAAATCAGAGATGATGAGTTCAAAGGAGGATGAATATAAAGGATGGAAAAGGAAGAAGAGGAAGAGAAGAAGGGATAGAAATAGAGAGAAGGGAAGAGGAAGAAAAACGGAAAGAGAAGGAGAAGAAGCAAAACAAGAAGGAAAAAAGGGAACAGAAAATACAGAAATATGAAGGGAAAGTAGTATAAAAGAAGAGAAGACGTGGAAAAGGAAGAGAAAGAGAAGAAGGAAGAAAAGGGAAGGAGAAGTAGAAAATCAGAGATGATGAGTTCAAAGGAGGATGAATATAAAGGATGGAAAAGGAAGAAGGGGAAGAGAAGAAGGGATAGAAATAGAGAGAAGGGAAGAGGAAGAAAAAGGGAAAGAGAAGGAGAAGAAGCAAAACAAGGAGGAAAAAAGGGAACAGAAAATACAGAAATATGAAGGGAAAGTAGTATAAAAGAAGAGAAGACGTGGAAATGGAAGAGAAAGAAAAAATAGAACATCGGAAGGGATGAAAAGAGGGGTAGGAAGAGAAGGGAAAAGAGAAGAAGTAGAAAGAGAGGAAGAGCAGAAGCAGTCGTGTTAACTCATGAGGAGGATGAGGTGCAGAAATATGAAGAGAAAGCAGAAGGGAAGGAGAAGAAGAGGAAGCGAGCAGGAGCGGCCGTGTGAAAGTAGTATAAAAGAAGAGAAGACGTGGAAAAGGAAGAGAAAGAAAAAATAGAACATCGGAAGGGATGAAAAGAGGGGTAGGAAGAGGAGGGAAAAGAGAAGAAGTAGAAAGAGAGGAAGAGCAGAAGCAGTCGTGTTAACTCATGAGGAGGATGAGGTGCAGAAATATGAAGATGTAGCAGAAGGGAAGGAGGAGAAGAGGAAGCGAGCAGGAGCGGCCGTGTTAACTCATATTTTTGGGCTAGGGTTATTCGGCCGAATGAAATGTCAGGGGGGCTGTACAGAATATTGTGCAATGAATTTTACACAAACTCCCCATATACAACATGTACGGGGGTCCTCTTTTTCCTTCCGTCTAGAAAAAAATAAATAAAATATATGGCGAAAACATCACACCGTTTCCTATTCGCTACATCAAGAGCGTATTTATTGTTAAAAATTCAATCTAAATCATGAATTAAATCCTGACTTATGAATTATTCTGGTGAAGCTGAGAGGCTCTTCACAATTTATGTGGATCTCATAACTTTTTTTTTTTAGAAGAAGTAGAAGATTGCTAGAGGAAACTGTAACATGTAACAACGGAGATCTTATCGTCCCGAAATCGAAGAGAGAAGAAAGACAGGATAGGAGAAAGCCAGCCGTTCCAAGAACGAATCTTATCTGTTGAGGGTAAAGTTCGCCCCGGGTGGGAATCAAACCTAGCGCTTGTTGTGTATGATGGTGGTTTCGAACCAGTGTATTTCGGTTTTCCAATATCCTCTTCACAATTTTATGTGGATCTCATAACTTTTTTTTTTTAGAAGAAGTAGAAGATTGCTAGAGGAAACTGTAACATGTAACAACGGATAATAGATTGAAGATTCTGTAACTTTGTGAAGGTCCATCTTGACTAGGTAGGTTGAAATGACAAACATATACTTCTTCACTATTTGTGAAATGACAAACACAAATAGTGAAGAAGTATATGTATTATGTTTGTCATTTCAACCTACCTAGACTGTAACAACGGAGGTCTTATCGTCCCGAAATCGAAGAGAGAAGAAAGACAGGACAGGAGAACGCCAGCCGTGCCGAGAACGAATCTTATCTGTTGAGGGTAAAGTTCGCCCCGGGTGGGAATCAAACCTAGCGCTTAAAATACAGGTGCCCTCCCGTCCAAGCCAACTACGTGGGCTATGCGTAGGTTTACTATTGAGGGTAATAGAAAGTAAAAAGAGAGGGACATGGGAGAGAAGAGGAGTGCGATAATAATATTGAGAGAAGGGGGCAAAAAATCAGAAAAAAAATAACACAATATTTACGACTTTGAAATTTCGAGAAAATTGGATTTTTCTCGAATTATATCCAAATCTCCTTCCCTTCCTTTAATTCTCCTCAAACCATTTCTCCCTCTCTTTCCTTCTACCTCTCTATATTTCTCCCTCTCTTTCCTTCTCTCTCTCTCTTTCCTTCTCCTTCTCTTTCCCTCTCCCGTTCCTCATGTTTTTGTCGGACTTTTCTCCTCCCTCTCCTCTTTTTCCTCCTCTTCCCTCTCCTCTTTCTCCTCCTCTTCCCTCTCCTCTTCCTCCTCCTCTTCCCTCTCCTCTTTCTCATCCTCTTCCCTCTCCTCTTTCTCCTCCTCTTCCCTCTCCTCTTTCTCCTCCTCTTCCCTCTCCTCTTTCTCCTCCTCTTCCCTCTCCTCTTCCTCCTCCTCTTCCTCCTCCTCTTCCCTCTTCTCTTCCTCCTCCTCTTCCCTCTCCTCTTCCTCCTCCTCTTCCCTCTCCTCCTCCCTCTCCTCTTTCAACCTCTATTTCATCTCAAATTCTCTCTTGGATCTACAATGCGTATCGGCTGTCAAAAGGATGGCTAGCTATGCAAGTTTGATGTGTTTCAACCTCGTACATAAAGCTAGGTTGTTGTTGTTCTTCTCTCTCTCTCTCTCTCTCTCTGACTCTAATATTGTATTTTTACTTTCTGTTGCATTATGCATGGGGGACCTATACTGTGTGATGTAAAACTGAAATTATTAACATTGGGTTATTTTTTTTTTTAAATTTGAGCAATAACATTCGTAGAACATACGCAAAAAGAATATCTTTTTGGGACTTAGCGCCATTTCGACCGCTCTTTACGACTTAAAGGTGTGTCCACACATAGTGGACCGGCTATCAATCGATGCCGGCTGAACCGTCCACATTTCCTCGACAACATAATTATATTCACCTCTTAGAATCGTAGATCGATATCGAATGATTGGCCACACCTTAACAGTTAGAAATGTCCTAGCCGTTCTGTCGAGGAAAATTTGAATTTTATTTAAATTGTGTGAAATATCTTCGAAAAAAGTAAGAGAAGGAAAAGTAAGATGGAGGGAGGGGGCTATCAATCGATGCCGGCTGAACCGTCCACATTTCCTCGACAACATAATTATATTCACCTCTTAGAATCGTAGATCGATATCGAATGACAGCCGGTCGACCATGTTTGGCCACACCTTAACAGTTAGAAATATCCTAAACAAATTGAATAGGTAAAGGAAAACCGTGCGATGTTCTCGCCAGATATTTCTTTTTTCTCTCTTCATGATATTATTATGTTATTCTACATAACCCTTATATTGAATTTATGAAGTGAGCGAGTGGGAATGTGTGAACACAAATCCGGAAAGGGTGGAATTATATCCAAATCTCCTTCCCTTCCTTTAATTCTCCTCAAACCATTTCTCCCTCTCTTTCCTTCTACCTCTCTATATTTCTCCCTGTCTTTCCTTCTCCCTCTCTTTCCTTCTCTCTCTCTCTTTCTCTTCTCCGTTCCTCATGTTTTTGTCGGACTTTTCTCCTCCCTCTCCTCTTTTGGAAACAAGGGAGTGAGGAAAAAATTCCTACCGCTTTGGGAGAGGTTCTTTCGTGAGATTGAGATGTTTGTATTGCGACCTCTTTCTTTGCCATCTCATCTGACCCGGCCTGACAAGTTGGAAATTTTGATAATATTTTACTATTCTTTCTTTCCAGGAGATTTGTGGTTTGCTTCCCTGTAGCGACATGAAAAATTTGTGGCGTTTCGAGGTGGAAATTTTTGTAAATTATTTGCTTAAACAAATTACCTTTAGGTACTATACCTATTCTTTCTTCCAGTCCTGAAAACGCACCTCAAGAGGAATTTGGCTAGATTTCAAGGAGCTAGACCGGGTTCTGAGATATTTGCAAACAAATTTAACTAATTTAAATTGAGAATTACGTATTATCTACTTCACCCTCTTTAGGGGCAAAAACCTAAGATGTTAGTCCCCTCTTAAAATAAAAACAATTTCTTTGTGTTATTATGTCACAACTTTGGTGCTCACTGCAGCATTGTAGGATTTTTCCCAATAAGTATCTCAATAATTCTAACAACCAATGTTTACCTACCATGCTGGCACCGGTCGCTATGCGCATTTATATGTCATAGCTACTCATTTTCCTCACGAGGCTGAGTGGGCCCCGCAACAGCCAGTCACGGAATCAATCATTTGCATGATACAAATTTCTTGACCCCGCCGGGAATCGAACCCGGGTCTCCCGCGTGCAAGGCGAGTGCAGTGACCACTACGCCCTGGGAGCTGACTGAGAGATCCAAATTACCACGCGCAACGTTGTTTTTGCTGTACTTCAGTGATCCATAGGAATAGGAAATTGGTTCATTTAACGTGCTGTCAATGTCGCCTGTCCTTGAATTTTAAAACGGGCTTAAATATAAATCATCACGTGTTTTCCTAGAACGCCGTTGGCTTGGCTGCTTGGTTAGATTAATGACAGCTGAAGGTGAATGAAAGGTAAATACTGTATCACAAAAATAACATGATGAAACAAAGTAACAACCAGACTGACTGACAAGTCTATTTTCAGTTTAACGTAGGCGTCGCGTCTCTCAGACAAAGGGTGAAAACTTGAAAACGTATGTAGGTAGCTCTAGTTCATTTTCTCTTCGAATCTTTTTTCCAAGCACTAAACAAGTACTAAATTTCATTTCCAAGTACTAAATTTCATTTCCAAGTACTATCTGCCTCGCTCTATAAGTCTTTCTCAATGCTCAATGTGTCACATGACTGAGTTTTAGTTTCAGAAACAAAGGATACCTACCTTTTCCTAACTCGGTGCAGCTTTTAGAAAAGCGATTAAACTTTCAAGTGTCTAGAAGCCATATGCTGAAACTTTCACAATATATCCCCTCTCTATACCTTTCCTCTAGACTCAGACATGTAAGTATTTACTTACCTATTGCCTGGAGTTTCAGAAAAGTATAATACATATATTATGTACTTCTATTTCTATGTATAAAAATACATGAGTAAAAACACGGGGCATGTTGCAAAAGTAGTTTTTTGTATCTGCCATACACCGGGGTGATGGTCTCTAGCCATGTTTATTTGGCTCGTCCTGAACCGCAGTCAACCATCGTGAGGACTTATGCTTATTCTTTAAAAGCAGGGAGAAAGAACTCTTTGAAACTATCAGCGAGCTAGGCTGGTTAGGGTTAGCTGTTCTCCTCCCTGTTTATAGTCCCACAGCCAGCTCACAGTAAACAGAGATAAAGCTAGGTGCTAGATATTGGTCGCTTCAAAAACAAATCGACTTGTAGAAACACACGACCATCACGTCTAAAAGATCTAGTTCAAAGTTTTCTCATAATGTTGTAGGTAATTTCGTTCAGGACAGCTACACTACTAACACGTCACGATGGTATTGTAGCTGTCCTGAACGAAATTACCTACAATATTATGGAAAAACTTCGAACTACATCTTTCTGACTCCACATGAGCTCACATAGTGTGACCTGACGGTCGTGTGTTTAGATATACCTTTAGGTGTCTTTTATTTTATTATTATTAGTAGTATTACTAATTACTATTTCATTACTTCTGTAAATGCTTCCCTGTAGCGACATGAAAAATTTGTGGCGTTTCGAGGTGGAAATTTTTGTAAATTATTTGCTTAAACAAATTACCTTTAGGTAATATATTCTTGCTTCCAGTCCCAGTAGCTGAAAACGCACCTCAAGAGGAATTTGGCTAGATTGCAAGGAGCTAGACCGGGTTTTGAGACATTTGCAAACACATTTAACTAATTTAAATCGAGAATTACATATTATCTACTTCACCCTCTTTAGGGGTACAAAAACCCAAGATGTTAGTCCCCTCTTAAAATAAATGTTCACATAACCCTCTTTTTCTTGCATTATGATTATCATCATTATTATTCACGATGAGGGGTGAGGGGGAGGGAGGGGGGACACTTCAAAAATAAAATTTATAAAATTTCCAATTAAGAAGATAAAAGAAGATGCTGAAGACTTGAAAAAATTAAAAACTTCTTTGCTTGAAAATGTCAACAGAATTTTTTTTTAGAAAAAAAGATAATAATAATAATAA
>NW_007378035.1:44473-50160 GCF_000475195.1 Diaphorina citri | reverse complement strand
TTTTTTTTTTTTTTTCACATTTTCTCACACAAAATAATGAGCTCTGATCTTGAAATTTGTCGCGACGACCTATGAACTCAAAGCGAGTAAGTTTTAGATAACACTTCAGTCGATCATTTAAGCCCGGTTTTAGCGTTACCTATGTTAAGCTACGCCGAGGAAGGCCAATAAATGGGTGGGTGGCTTAAAGTTAATTGGGTAATTGTATTTTTTTTTTTTTTTTCACATTTTCTCACACAAAATAATGAGCTCTGATCTTGAAATTTGTCGCGACGACCTATGAACTCAAAGCGAGTAAGTTTTAGATAACACTTCAGTCGATCATTTAAGACCGGTTTTAGCGTTATCTATGTTAAGCTACGCCGAGCAAGGCCAATAAATGGATGGGTGACTTAAAGTTAATTGAGTAATTGTGGGATTTTTTTTTCACATTTTCTCACACAATTGAGCTCTGATCTTGAAATTTGTCGCGACGACCTATGAACTCAAAGCGAGAAAGTTTTAGATAACACTTCAGTCGATCATTTAAGACCGGTTTTAGCGTCATCTATGTTAAGCTACGCCGAGCAAGGCCAATAAATGGATGAGTGACCTAAAGGAATAAAGGGAGAACGGGCTATAGTCTTGATTTTAGATCATTACATGAAAGTAAAGTCAAATCAATAATAATAATAATGAACTGGATATTAAATAAATTAGGTAGGTACATAGGTACTGATTTTCTCTAATCACGATCGAATAAACTACGGACTAAAAAATTCCCGGAGGGACGGACCCAGCTTGTTTTCTAGAAAGTACTTTTGACGAATTCATTAAAATTTTGAGATTTTGAGGATTATTTATTTCTTTTTCTTCTTCTTCTTCTTCTTATTATTATTATTATTATTTTGAAAATTATCTGAAAATAACCCCAAAGAAAAATTGCTAAAAAAAAAGTTCTCTCTCTCCTTCGCCTCCTCTTTTACTAGCATTTCGCATTTGTCCCCTCTTCTTGGCATTTCCCCTCCAATATCACCCCATTCTGGCCCTTCTCCCTCGTTTCTTTACCCTCCCTCCTTTTTCTCCGTCTCTCCGTCTCTCCTTCCTCCTCCTTCTCCCTTTCCTTATATCCCTCTCCTCCCTTTTCCTCTTCTCTCCCTCCCTCTCTTCCTTCTCCCTCTTTCTAACCCTCCTTTTGCTCCTTCTCCCCCTCCTCTTCCTCTCATTTTCGTCTCTCCCTCTCCTCCCTTTACTTCTTCTCTCCCTCTCCCCTTTGCTCTCCTTCTCCCTCCTTCCTCTCTCTTCTCTCCTCCCCCTCCACTTATTCTCCCTTCCTCTTTCTTCTCTCTCCCTCTTTCCTTCCTCTCTTTCTCTCCCTCTCCCTACCCTTCTCATTCTCTCTCCCTCGCTCCTTTCCTCCCCTCTCTTTCTCCCGTTCTTTTCTCTCCCCTCCTCCCCCTTCACTTATTCTCTCTCCCTCATTTTGCTCCTCCCCATCTTGTCTTCCTCTTTATTCTCTCCCTCTATCCCCTCCTCCCTCCCCCTCCCATTACAAGGATTTCCAGCATGAAAATGATAAGTTAAAAACTGAGACGAAGTGATACTCAATGTGAATACGAAATTTTTGTATCACGTCAGAGAGAGAGGGAGAGAGAGAGAGGAGGAGAGAGAGGGAGGGAGAGAGAGAGGAGGAGAGAGAGGGGGGGAGAGGGAGGGAGAGAGAGAGGAGAAAAAAGTTAATTTTTTTTCTTCCTTTTACACTTTTTATCATCTTTTTTTTTCTTCTTGAAGTGAAAACAGGTAGGTAGACGTCTATCAGAAAGAAAGTGGGAAAGTTAGAGGAGGAAAACAAAAAGGGAGGGAGGAAAAGGAGAATGAGGAACAATGTCTAATTCAGAATCATTTCCGCTTCTCCTTTACTCTTTGTTCTCTTAGGATTTTCATTCAGTTTTCCAGTTGCACAGAATCGAGAATCCACACTATTTATCAAACGAGTGAACTTGTAGCAATTACAATGACATAACAAACACGTGTTGAGAACAAGAAAGAAAAATCAACCTCTCCTCCCAGTCCTAAGTTATGCACCAGAGATCACCAAACAATACTGTCGTAGCGGCAACCCTGCGGGCCAGGAACAAAAGCCAGGGACATGATTGCGACGTTGCATGTTGCCCTCGGGACAAACCGTAATAAAGTGATGAAATAATAACTCTCAAGAGTGGAAACAAGTTTTTTAATAATAAATTCAGAAAATGGAGAGAACTTTTTTCTTCCTTTTCTTCCAAAGCAAACACAGGAAAATAAATTGAAGCAATAAAGACACAAACTTCAAAAGGAAATTTTTTAGAAGAAAAAAAGAGGAAAATTGTAAAATTTATGAAATATCGTCCTTTCCTCTCTGTTCCAACTTCAGCATTTCAAGTTCTAGGTTCTAGCTAATTTTCCCATGCATGTAAAAGAAAATGATAATATTGCCTATTCCATTCATTCGATTTCCCTATTTGTAAAAGGGAAATATGGACTATGTTTGTATGGAATTAAATCTGTATGATAGATAGAGGGATATTTAGAGAAAATTATATCGTAGACAGAGAAAATATGAGAATATGAACCTCCCCTTATTTAAGCTCCACAACATGGGACATAATCCGAGATGGTCTTGACATTCTCATCCAGAAATTTGGCCATTGTAAACAGTTCTGTCTTATAAGTATCCCACTGAGATATGACAAGAAAAAAATTAATTTTCAGAGAGAGAGAGAGAGAGAGAGAGAGAGAGAGAGAGAGAGAGAGAGAGAGAGAGAAGGAAGTGGGGGAGGGGATTGTGTACCTATCCTATACTATAGGAAAAAAGTTTCGGAAAGTTCATGAAAAAGAAAGGAAGGAGAATAAGTAGGAGGAGAGAGAGGGGGGGGGAGAGATAGAGATTTTCTAAGAGGATGGATAAAGGGAACTGTAACTGCTATGGTCTTATCGTTCCGAAAGCGAAGTGAGAAGGAAGATAGGATACGAGGAAAGCCAGCCGTTCCGAGAACGAACCTTATCCGTTCAGGATAAAATCAGCCTCGGGCTGGAATCAAACCCGCGAACCTAGTGCTTACAATATAGACGCACGCTATACTTCAAGCTAACTAGTTGGCGTGAGAGAGAGTGAGAGACGTGAGAGTGAGAGAGAGAGAGAGAGAGAAAGAGAAAGAGAGAGAGAGAGAGAGAGAGAGAGAGAGAGAGAGAGAGAGAGGGAGAGAGAGAGAAAAAAGAAAAAGAGAGAGAGAGAGAGAGAGAGAGAGAGAGAGAGAGAGAGAGAGAGGGAGAGAGAGAGATCCAAATTACCACGCGCAACGTTGTTGTTGTTGTTGTTGTTGTTGTTGTTGCTGCTGTACTTCAGTGATCCATAGGAAATTGGTTCATTCAATGTGCTGTCAATGTCGCCTGTCCTTGAATTTTAAAACGAGCTTCAATATAAATTTAATCATCACGTGTTTTCCTAGAACGCCGTCGGCTTGGCTGCTTGGTTAGATTAATGACAGCTGAAGGTGAATGAAAGGTAAATACTGTATTACAAAAATAATGGAAAGGATACATTTCCCACTCTCACACATCCAACTTTCACATCCAGTTTCCACTTCGAACCACAAAACTTCTCCGCACAGAATACCGAGAACCATAAAAACATTTGAAAATATAATAATACACCGCCATATCATAAATTACCATACATAATCTTTTACTGCCAAACTGTTCCTTGTCATTTGCAGGAATTCTCTTTCCAAAATTATTACATAACATGTGGGGGGGGGGAGGAGGGAATTCAGAAATAAAAGACCTCTAGGAGAAAAACTCAGAGTAAAACGGAGCTTACTAGTTGCGAACAACTCGACTGGAACCATGTCAGGTAGAAAAAGGTACTCCATACTAATTGCGAAGGTACACTAAAAAAAAAAAAAAAATCTGGTGTGAACATCACACGACTTTCCTTATCCTGTTGAATGATGCTTATTTGAGTGTTCTTTTACTCTGACTTTTACAATATCTCCAACCGTTTTCACACGACTTTCCTTATCCTATTGAATGATTCTTATTTGAGTGTTCTTTTACCCTAATTTTTACAATATCTCTAACCGTTTTGTAGCTAAGCTCAAAACCGCCAAAAAACGGTCGAAATCTGTCCAAAAGCGGTCAAAATACCGCCAAGCGCAGCAACCATCTCAACCAAGCGTTTTGAGTTGCATCCTTGTCACATTTGTGAACTACATACCAAATTTCAAGTCTCTAGCTTATACCGTTCCCGAGATCTTGTTAAATTACACCGAAAACCGTCAAAAAGCGGTAAAATGCCGCCAACCGTTGCACCGTTCTTAACCAAAAGTTTCGTGTCACATCCTTGTCACATTTCACAGCTACATACTAAATTTCAAGTCTCTAGTCTCTTTACCGTTCTCGAGATATTTTGTTTACAGTTTACAGACACACAGACACACGGACCAATGGCTGAAACTTTGGATTTAGGCTCTAGGGACCTCAAAACGTGTTTTGACACTAAAAACTGACCATCGAAAATTTGACCCGATTACATTACTTTCCTTCCTATAGGATAAGGAAAGTAAAAAGTACACTATTTGCGTACAAAAACAAAGTAAAAAGCTGGTAAGCCAGCCTATAGATAGCTTGAAAGGTAGCGTGTTTTGGCTCGAAAGCACTTGGTCGTGGGTTCCATTCCCGCCCGGAGCGAATTTTATCCTAAACAGATAAGGTTCGTTCTCGGAACGGTGGGCTTTCTCCTATCCTGTCTTCCTTTCTTTCTTCGCTTTCGGAGCGATAAGGCCTTAGCCGTTACAATTCCCTCTCGTTAGGATCACAAAAGGGCATTTTTCACGCAACTAGTCTGCACCCTAGTAAAAATAATACGTTTGTATTTTGGGCAAGACTGTGCAAAGAAGAGCAAAACATAATTTCATTTATTTATGTTGTTTTTTTTTATGTTTTATTTTTTAAAAAGAAAAACGCGCCAGAAAAGAGCAGGAAATTTGTACTGAATGTCTTTTTCAGGAAATTTTAAATAATAAAGAAGGGTTTTTCTTTCAAAGGATACGGAGGTCCTGTTTTTTGTCAACTGAAGAAATTGTAAGGGTATTGTTTGTTTTGTAAGGGTCTATATAATTCATGCCGCTTCTTGGAAAGGGTTAAATTTTTAATAAGTAGATACCTACGTAAGGGACAAATAAGAGGTATGGAAAGTAAGGAAATTCAGTGACTCAAATGCAAAGTTCAAACAAGATCTCCATTAAAAAATCCAGAAATAGAAGGGTAGGTACAGTTATTTATTATTTTTTTCTCTTTCACGGATACTGTAAATCCATCATTACAAATTTTAATGAAGGGATGGTAAAACAAATAGAAGGTACATCAGAAATATTGATAAATATGGATGAACAATGAATAGATTCCTACATAAAAACCTACAAATGAACATTATAATGAATACAATTATACATAGGTACCTACGTTGTAGAATGCACCTACTTATAAATGCAAGTAATGCAACAACAAATTTTCACAATCTCGTTACATTGCTAAATAGAGCGGTCTCTCTCCTCCTCCTTTTCTCCTCTTTCCCCTCCTCTCTCTCTCCATCCTATTCCCCTCCCCTTCACCTTTTCTCTCTCTTCCATCTTCTCTTCTTGACACTGTTCCTTGATTCCCTGATACAG
>NW_007378035.1:28684-44091 GCF_000475195.1 Diaphorina citri | reverse complement strand
ATATACGTACCAGTATTTTTGTTAACTTTCACCATTGTGTGATCGTATAAAGGCGAAAAAAAATGCTGAATCTTGAGTAATACTCGTATCTGAAACAGTTTTCTGGATGGGCAACTTATGGACGAAGAATAAACTTGCAAACTTGACCTTGTTGTTGAATTTTCATTATTATTTGAATTAAATACCTATACCTATATTTGAATTAAATACCTATCTTCCTATATCTGTGTATATTTTTTTATTTGTATTTATTAAAGTGTTCTAACATAAATAATTGAAAATTTGATTGCCTTGTAAGCGCTAGGCCGCGGGTTCGATTCCCGCCCGGGGCGGATTTTATCCTGATGGGATAATGTTCGTTCTCGGAGCGGCTGGCTTTCTCCTATCCTGTCTTCCTTCTTTCTTCGATTTCGGGACGATAAGACCATAGCAGTTACAGTTCCCTCTGTCAAACCTCTTAAAAAAAATACCCGCCACTCATCCTCAGACCGTCTGACAAACCCAGGTCCGACAGACCGTCTGAGCGTGGATGACGGAATAATCTGGAGACCCAGGTCTGTCTCTCAGATGGTTTGATTCTTTGCCCGCAACACACGTTCCAACGACCGTGCTGAGTGGCTGGCATTAGAGGATATTTCTGGCCATTTGTCCCGTGTACTTATTTGCTCCACCAAGTAGGTTAGCAGTCAAATTGAAACAAGTAATTTACCTAGTTAGGTAGTGGAAAACTTTTCATCCGCTGCATTGATTTAATGCTGTGTCTTTTTAAGTCGGAGTTGCAGAAAGCTATATGTATGTGTGGACAGTGTGAACACAGCTTAATATCTTAGTTCACTAATGGTGAAAAAATCTATAAAAAATTGGAGGGGGTTTACTTAAATCGGAAAAGCTTTCGTGCCTCAACCTGTCTCATCTTCTCGTACTAAATTCCAAATGCATCTCGATTTTCTGCTCACTACTCCCTCTGACGTTGGTCTGTTCCCAGTTCTGAACTGTTTGAGGAACGTCTACCTGGAGATCATCCCCCCCGCCGTCCAGAAAGGGAAGGGGGGGGGTGAGGAGGGAATTCAGAAATAAAAGACCTCTAGGAGAAAAACTCAGAGTAGAACGGAGCTTACTAGTTGCGAACAACTCGACTGGAACCATGTCAGGTAGAGAAACATACTCCTTACTAATTGCGAAGGTACACTTTGAAAAAAGTACACTATTTGCGAACAAAAACAAAGTAAAAAGCTGGTAAGCCAGCCTATAGTTAGCTTGAAAGGTAGCGTGTTTGGCTCGTAAGCGCTTGGTCGTGGGTTCCATTCCCGCCCGGAGCGAATTTTATCCCAAACAGATAAGGTTCGTTCTCGGAACGGCTGGCTTTCTCCTATCCTGTCTTCCTTCTCTCTTCGCTCTCGGGGCGATAAGGCCTTAGCCGTTACAGTTCCCTCTCGTTAGGATCACAAAAGGACATTTTTCACGCAACTAGTCTGCACCCTAGTAAAAATAATACGTTTGTATTTTGGGCAAGACTGTGCAAAGAAGAGCAAAACATAATTTCATTTATTTATGTTGTTTTTTTTATGTTTTATTTTTTAAAAAGAAAAACGCGCCAGAAAAGAGCAGGAAATTTGTACTGAATGTCTTTTTCAGGAAATCTTAAATAATAAAGAAGGGTTTTTTTCTTTCAAAGGATACGGAGGTCCTGTTTTTTGTCAACTGAAGAAATTGTAAGGGTATTGTTTGTTTTGTATTAAGGGCCTATAATTCATGCCGCTTCTTGGAAAGGGTTAAATTTTTAATAAGTACCTACGTAAGGGGCGCTTTGTAAGGGACAAATAAGAGGTAATGGAAAGTAGGGAAACTCAGTGATGGATTTCACCAACGACTTAATGAGAGATTTAACTAATACGAGAAATTTTTAATCAGCCAAAAAGGATATTTTAATAATCTAAAAAGGAGTTTGTAATGATCGAAAATGGGGTTTTAGTGATCCAAAAAGGAGGAGTTTTTAAAAATTCCTCTTTGTATCATATTAAAAACTCCTTTTTTATCATTGAAAATTCTCCCATTAGTTAAATCTCTCAATAAGTCGTTGGTGAAATCCACCATCAGTGACTCAAATAAGTTCAAACAAGATCTCCATTAAAAAATCCAGAAATAGATAGGTAGATACAGTTATTTATTATTTTTTTCTCTTTCACGGATACTGTAAATCCATTACAAATTTTAATGAAGGGATGGTAAAACAAATAGAAGGTACATCAGAAATATTGATAAATATGGATGAACAGTGAGTAGATTCCTACATAAATACCTACAAATGAACATTATAATGAATACAATTATACATAGGTATACCTACAATGTAGAATGCACCTACTTATAAATGCAAGTAATGCAACAACAAATTTTCACAATCTCGTTACATTGCTAATAAATAGAGCGGTCTCTCTCCTCCTCCTTTTCTCCTCTTTCCCCTCCTCTCTCTCTCTCTCCTATTCCCCTCTCTCTCCATCCTATTCCCCTCCCATCACCTTTTCTCTCTCTTCCATCTTCTCTTCTTGATTCCCTGATACAGTCCCCCCCCCCTATCTCTTCTTTGCTATTATGCTATTCTGCCCTCTGTTCCTTAACCGCCCCCTCCTTTCCCCTCCCCTCTTCTCGTTTTCTCTTCCCCCCTTAACCATTCTCTCCTTCCCTCCCTTTACCTCCACTCCCCCTTCTCTTCCTCATGGCTCAAGCTATTCCTCAATCTCGCGAACCTCTGATTACTGATTATTCCCCCGGGGGCTGGCCAGGGCTCGGAGCGTCTACCCTATCTCGATAATTTATGTCGTGCATACTAAATTGTGGCCGGGAATTACTAAATTGTAGCCGGGAATTATTTATAGTCGGATGAGGAATAAACATTGGGAAGCGTCTCGGGTATTTGTTTTGCATTTTGGACTGGGAGGGATTTCGTTACTCCGCTCTCATGGATCACCGTTGTTTATTGTTATCTATGCCCGCCACTATTAGCTCATCCTCAGGACTCAGGATCTAGGTCTGTCAGACAGTCTGAGCGTGGATGGCGGAAAAATGTTGAGACTTGGGTCTTTCAGACGGTCTGATTCTGGAACGTTCCAACGACTCTGAGTGGCTGACATTAGAGAGGGTATTTTTGGGTTCTGCGGGTTCTGCCTAAAACAAGTACCTAACTAAGTCGATTTTTTTTTATTTAATTTATTAATAGATCTTCATTTACAAGTAAATACACACAAGAGATCAGTTTACAGTTTACTCATTACCACATTATAAAATTGAAGAAAATGTTCGCTGGATTGATTTTATGCTGAAGTGTCTTTTGGCAACTCTCAAGTCGGAGTTGAGCAATCAATATCTCATGGTGCGAAACGCGTCATTAGTTCACTAATGGTGAACAAAATCTATAAATTTGGAGGGCTTTACTTAAATCGACAAAACTTTCGTGTCCCAATCCCAACCTGTCTCCTCTTCTCGTACTAAATGCATATTGATTTGTTCAATTTCTGCTCACTAATCCCTTTAGCTTTGGTCTGTTCCCAGTTCTCAATCATTAATCACTTCTTGTTTTTCACTGGTTTAGGTACCCAAAGCTGGTTTAGGTACCCATAGTTGGTAACCACCTGCCAGACAAATCTACTTGTGTCCAGCATGTACAAAAGTTAGTTTTAGATCCCTTTAGTAATTTAGGATTAGAATAAAAATACTTATTAGTTTGTAACTAGATTGTATTAATAAATAAAAGTCCTTTGGACATTATTTAGAAAAAAAAAGACTGGTTTGACTAATCCCTCTGACCTTGGTCTGTTCCCAGTTCTGAACTGTTTGAAGAACGTCTACCTGGAGATCATCCCCCCCGCCGTCCAGAAGGGCCACAATGTGACCCTCCTCTGTCATTACGACATGGAGGGGGCTCCCCTGTACTCGGTCAAATGGTACCGAGGCAAACACGAGTTCTACCGATATACACCGAGCGATTCACCCCAGAGCAAAGTGTTCCCGCTGCACGGCATTTCAGTGGACGTAAGTAGAAAAATTAGTAGAATATATATAGTAGAAAAATAGTATAAAACCCAGTAGAATATTAAAAGTAGAAAATTAGTAGAATATATATAGTAGAAAAATAGTATAAAACCCAGTAGAATATTAAAAGTAGAAAATTAGTAGGATACTCGTATTATGCCAGTCACTCACGCACAGACCTGAGTCTGTAAGACCGGCTCGTCTTAAACTGTGTGTGGCGGAAAGAGGTCGAGACTCAGGTCTTCTCCCATAACCTTTTCGATAATCTTTAACCGTTTAATCAGTAGAGCTGAAAACCACCAAAAGGGGAAAAAAAGGGGGGGGGGTAGCACGAGTAAAATCCATTAGGTAGGTACATATTAGTACTTACCTAGGTATGACCTTGTACACAGTTAATATTTGAAAGGGATCTCATTTTGAATTATTCAAGTAGGTACTACCTCCTGTCTACCCACTTAGCCACGATTTTCATCAAGTTAACTTCTGAATTCCAAGAAATTCCGAGTTAATTCTTGACGCATGTTCAAGTTTCTGAAGTTTATAAACTTAATTGAAATTCAATTTCTCAGAATTTTAGCTCAGAACAATGTCTAATTCAGAATCATTTCCGCTTCTCCTTTACTCTTTGTTCTCTTAGGATTTTTATTCAGTTTTCCAGTTGCACAGAATCCACACTATTTAACAAACGAGTGAACTTGTAGCAATTACAATGACATAACAAACACGTGTTGAGAACAAGAAAGAAAAATCAACCTCTCCTCCCAGTCCTAAGTTATGCACCAGAGATCACCAAACAATACTGTCGTAGCGGCAACCCTGCGGGCCAGGAACAAAAGCCAGGGACATGATTGCGACGTTGCATGTTGCCCTCGGGACAAACCGTAATAAAGTGATGAAATAATAACTCTCAAGAGTGGAAACAAGTTTTTTAATAATAAATTCAGAAAATGGAGAGAACTTTTTTCTTCCTTTTCTTCCAAAGCAAACACAGGAAAATAAATTGAAGCAATAAAGACACAAACTTCAAAAGGAAATTTTTTAGAAGAAAAAAGAGGAAAATTGTAAAATTTATGAAATATCGTCCTTTTCTCTCGGTTCCAACTTCAGCATTTCAAGTTCTAGCTAATTTTCCCATGCATGTAAAAGAAAATGATAATATTGCCTATTCCATTCATTCGATTTCCATTTGTAAAAGGGAAATATGGACTATGTTTGTATGGAATTAAATCTGTATGATAGATAGAGGGATATTTAGAGAAAATTAAATCATAGACAGAGAAAATATGAGAATATGAACCTCCCCTTATTTAGTTCTAAAATTATGATGAAACAAAGTAACAACCAGACTGACTGACAAGTCTATTTTCAGTTTAACGTAGGCGTCGCGTCTCTCAGACAAAGGGTGAAAAGTTGAAAACGTATGTAGGTAGCTCTAATTCATTTTCTCTTCGAATCTTTTTTCCAAGCACTAAACAAGTACTAAATTTCATTTCCAAGTACTAAACAAGTACTAAATTTCATTTCCAAGTACTATCTGCCTCGCTCTATAAGTCTTTCTCAATGCTCAATGTGTCACATGACTGAGTTTTAGTTTCAGAAACAAAGGATACCTTTTCCTAACTCGGTGCAGCTTTTAGAAAAGCGATTAAACTTTCAAGTGTCTAGAAGCCATATGCTGAAACTTTCACAATATATCCCCTCTCTACCTTTCCTCTAGACTCAGACATGTAAGTATTTACTTACCTATTGCCTGGAGTTTCAGAAAAGAGAAAAGTATAATATATTATGTACTTCTATTTCTATATATAAAAATACATGAGTAAAAACAAGGGGCATGTTGCAAAAGTAGTCATGTGAGTTTCAAATATATAGGTAGGTCCTAATATGAAGGATGTAGGATTATTGTTCAGCTTTTTGGGTTGTCCAAATGGTTCCGCAAATATTAATGTCTATGGATTTAATACCTGTTCGTCCTGAGCTTCGCTACAGAGTGCTCTCCGTCCAGACACTTGAATTTATCAAGAATCTTAGAAAAAAAAATGCTGAGCGCAACTTGCCCCTTGAATAAAATTTTAAAAAAAATAAAAAAAAAAAAAAAAAAAAAAAAAAAAAAATGCCGAGCGCAACTTGCCCCTTGAAATTTTCGTCGGATTTTGAAAATACACGAGTATTTTTGTGTCTTGCATTATTATTTTGACATTTCTTGTTTCCCCTGAGGCCGCACACACACACACTTGCGATGAGCAGCAATAATAATGACAGCAATATTTCATCCAACATACTCACAGGAATTTAGCATATTCAGATCCTTGTTGACATTAGGTAGGTACCTTTACTACCATCATGAAAACAGGGAGGACTGGTTGGATTTTAACTGAACGATTTTTCCTTTAATTTGTCTTCGTTTAGTTTGCACTTGATTGTCCTGGTGGTCACCCATCTGAATACCAGCCACGCGCAACGTTGCTTAACTCAGTGATCCATTGGGAACTGGCGCATTTTTTCGATGGACGCGTTTTAAACAAACTGTCAATCCACCAAAATCCTTCGATCTTGCCCACTTCATATGCGTTTCCAGTCAATGTTGATTGACATAGTGAAGATGTCGCGTCGGTCGGTCGTTGACTTTCCTTCACCCTATGTCATTCGACACTCTTTGAATTTATACTGGTGAAAATTGTTCAATAATATACACATAGTAGTAGTAATAATAATGCCTACATAGTAATAGTAGTAATAATGGAAATGCCAAGCCGAAGGAATCTTATATTTTTATTATGCAGAGAAGCATCGGTATGACTTAGGATAGGCGTAGCTTCCCCTTCTCCTACCCCCTCCCCTCCGCCCCCTGGACCAAGCAAGCCCCTCCAACCCAGAGTCTCCTCCCCCTTCCCTCCTAAGCCATAGACTCCTCCCCCCTCCGTTCAATACACTTCCCCTCTCCTATCTATTGCCATTAATATCTCACGCTCTGACAGGCTGTTATATTGGATGGAGATTCCTTCCTGCCTCTTCCTCCTCCTCGTTTTCTTCTTTCGCCTCCTCCTCTAACTCCTTTGCTTCTTCTTTTCCTCTTACTCATTTGAAATTCTTCTCCTTTTTTTTCTGCTCCTTCTTGTCCTAGTATCCTTCTCACTATTCCTCTTTCTTGTCTAACTCTTTTCTGTCCCTCCTAGTTCATTCTTCTTAATTTCTTCTCCTTCCCCCCCCCCTCTTCTCTCAGTTCTCCTTGTATGTACTACTTCTTTCTAGGTTCCCACTACTCTAAGTCCTTCTCTTCCTCTTTCTTCTCTAACTCCTTGCCTTCTTCTTCTTCTTCTTCTTCTTCTTCTTCTTCTTCTTCTTCTTCTTCTTCTTCTTCCTGTTCATCCTTCTTCTTCCGTTCTCTTGTTCTTCCTTTCCTTCTCCTTATTTCTTCTTCTTCCTCCTTTACATTAAAAAAATGAGTGATGAGATAATGTGAATCTTTTTCTCTTAGAAAAAAAAGCTACTGCCTCCACTAGGTTTGGCAACATCAAAGGGTTAAGGAAACTGCCTTTAGGAAATGATAAGAAATATACCGAGCGATGTTTTTCACAAAGTTCACCCAAAACTTTTCCAACTCAACATCAAAACCTGGAAGACATCTTGCGTGAGAAAGCCGAGACTTGACATGTTTGAAATGAAAATTCCTAATGAACAAAATGGTGGAAGCTCAAACACTCAAAAGCTGAAGTGTCAGGGCCGAGACTTGACATGTTTGAAATGAAAATTCCTAATGAACAAAATGGTGGAAGCTCAAACACTCAAAAGCTGAAGTGTCAGGTGGTTGGTTATTCGGGAAAATCCGACCGTAAATAATTGACGGAGCAAGGTGAGGTCTGCATTTTATCTCGACGATTTGCATTTTGATCTCTCCGTTTGTTTGGTCTCTCGTCCAATTTCTACGAAATTTGTCAAAAATGTTAAACACATGAAGAAAATTCACTCATTAGATTTTGTACCTGACCAGGCTTTTGAGGAACCTTTCATGATATTGTTTGACTCGGAATACCTTCTGAATATTTCCTGATGAAATTAAATAGCTCATTGCCCAATACCGGACAGCATGAAGCACAAAGTACACCATTATCCTCACTCCAAACTTTAACAAAGCTTGAAATTTCGGACAAAATGCCGTGCCTGTAATAATATCTATAGATACTTATCTATAGTTCTATACTCCTATACTGATAATAGTAAACTAACATTTTGTTTATCTTATGTCAAGGGTAGAATAACCTTTTCTAACTTCAAGTTTTTAATTTTGGAATTTTGACCTGGCATTTGATTTTGAGTAGGGGTTCGGGTTGGGGGTGTAACCTATCCAGCTTGTCTATTATAATATTTATAATTTACGTAATAACGAGTTGTCTGAGCTAGTCCCAAGTGACCCACAGCCTTTGGCGTTATAGGCGTGCTTTGCCAGTCTGCCTACAGCTTAATTAGGTTTTATTTATTTATTTTTTTTTTTCTGTCTCTTGTTGTTCCGTTATAATTCTCGGAAGATTTATCCGATTTGGATTGAATTTGAAGACCCCACGGAAAGAAAGATGGGAGTCCACCTTCTCTCATTTCGAGAAAATCGCGTTTTAAACTTTGAAACGCTATTACTGAATGCTAACACTTGGGATTTTAATGTACTTGACTTGTGCTTAACAGCCCTGTGTTGAAAAGCACCAAATAAATAAATCAATTCAATTCAATAAAACGTACCTAACTCATTTTTTTTAAAAATTGGACTCCCATCTTTTTTCCCGTGGGGTCTTCATTTGGCAGAAATGTTCAATACACAGCACAAAGTCTGACTGTCTATTCCGAAATCTGAGAATCAAACCAGCACCCGACCTATTACCAAATGAAAAGGCGCCTTGGCAAAATCCTATAGAATATCCGCCACTCACAGACCGTTCAGACTATCTGACAGACCGCGGTCTCACAGACAGAGGTCTGTCAGACCGTCTTGACGTGTGTGGCGGATAAGGTTAAGACCCACAGGTCTATCAGACCGTCTGAGTATAAGTGGGGGGGCATAATAAAGGAAGAAACAATCTCAACGTTCATTTATTATTTACATATCACTGTTCTTGAGAGAACAGTACAACGCCATGGAAACTTTACGAAGAGCCTTGAGCTTTAAAGTGGCGAAAAAAAGCAAAGTCGAGAATGTTTTTTTCCATCTTGAAAACAAAATGAGAAGAAAACAAAATTTTAATTATCATCAGAGAATGTAAAAGTTTGGAAACAATATTGAATTGATTGAAGCAGCAAAGTTAAAACAAGAACAAGAACGGGGGACAACTTAAGCTCATTAAAACAAAAGAAAGAACACAGAAATTTCTTGAAATGATTGTTCGGAAAAACTGAAGGAAAAAGTCTACCTACTTGTTTTCTCACCCTCCCCCGATTTTCCGAAGCCATTTTTTTACCTCCCTTATCCCGTAGGAAGGAAAGTCATGTTTCTCATTGTCCTAGTCGTTTTGAAATTCGCAAGGTGGGGCTTCCTTTGTTTCCAAAATTTGGCGGTTTCAGTTTACCAGTTTCAAATATTGGCTCTTGCACGTCAAATAATTTTTTGTCCTTATTTTAGAGGTAATTTTTTGAAGCAAGATCCCGTCATGCTAATCTCTGTGTGTCAGCTTACACAGTATGAGTTTATGTGTAGGTGTTGTTTATTTCTACAGGAATTTTTCTTCCATATCTAATAGGTCAAATAGGTGTAATAGCTAGGTAATACCTATGTGTTAATATCTCATTGAAGTTGTCAGGTGGTTATTCGGGAAAATCCGACCGTAAATAATTGACGGAGCAAAGTGAGGTCTGCATTTTATCTCGACGATTTGCATTTTGGTCTCTCAGTTTGTTTGGTCTCTCGTCCACTTTCTACGAAATTTGTCAAAAATGTTAAACACATGAAGAAAAGTCACTCATTAGATTTTGTACCTGACCAGGCTTTTGAGGATCCTCTCATGAAATTGTTTGACTCGGAATAACTTCTGAATATTCTGATGAAATTAAATAGCTCATTGCCCAATACCGGACAGCATGAAGCACAAAGTACACCATTATCCTCACTCCAAACTTTAACAAAGCTTGAACTTTCGGACAAAATGCCGTGCCTGTAATAATACCTATAGATACTTATCTATACTCCTATACTGATAATAGTAAACTGAACATTTTGTTTATCTTATGTCAAGGGTAGAGTAGCCTTTTCTAACTTCAAGTTTTTTGACCTGGCATTTGATTTGACCTGGCAGTTTGACCTGGCACCAAATTTGGAATTTTGACCTGGCATTTGATTTGACCTGGCAGTTTGACCTGGCACCAAATTTGGAATTTTGACCTGGCATTTGATTTTGAGTAGGGGTTCGGGTTGGGGGTGTACATCACCTATCCAGCTTGTCTATTATAATTTACGTAATAACGAGTTTCATGTCTGAGCTAGTCCCAAGTGACCCACAGCCTTTGGCGTTATAGACGTGCATGCTTTGCCAGTCTGCCTACAGCTTAATTAGGTTTTATTTTTTTTTTTATTTTTTTTTTTCTGTCTCTTGTTGTTCCGTTATAATTCTCGGAAGGTTTATCCGATTTGGATTGAATTTGAAGACCCCACGGAAAGAAAGATGGGAGTCCACCTTCTCTCATTTCGAGAAAATCGCGTTTTAAACTTTGAAACGCTATTACTAAATGCTAACACTTGGGATTTTAATGTACTTAACAGCCCTGTGTTGAAAAGCACCAAATAAATAAATCAATTCAATTCAATAAAACGTACCTAACTCATTTTTTTTAAAAATTGGACTCCCATCTTTTTTCCCGTGGGGTCTTCATTTGGCAGAAATGTTCAATACACAGCACAAAGTCTGACTGTCTATTCCGAAATCTGAGAATCAAACCAGCACCCGACCTATTACCAAATGAAAAGGCGCCTTGGCAAAATCCTATAGAATATCCGCCACTCACAGACCGTTCAGACTATCTGACAGACCGCGGTCTCACAGACAGAGGTCTGTCAGACCGTCTTGACGTGTGTGGCGGATAAGGTTAAGACCCACAGGTCTATCAGACCGTCTGAGTATAAGTGGGGGGGCATAATAAAGGAAGAAACAATCTCAACGTTCATTTATTATTTACATATCACTGTTCTTGAGAGAACAGTACAACGCCATGGAAACTTTACGAAGAGCCTTGAGCTTTAAAGTGGTGGAAAAAACAAAGTCGAGAATGTTTTCCCATCTTGAAAACAAAATGAGAAGAAAACAAAATTTTAATTATCATCAGAGAATGTAAAAGTTTGGAAACAATATTGAATTGATTGAAGCAGCAAAGTTAAAACAAGAACAAGAACGGGGGACAGCTAAGCTCATTAAAACAAAAGAAAGAAACACAGACATTTTTTGAAATGATTGTTCGGAAAAACTGAAGGAAAAAGTCTACCTACCTACTTGTTTCCTCACCCTCCCCCGATTTTCCGAAGCCATTTTTTTTACTTTCCTTATCCCGTAGGAAGGAAAGTCATGTTTCCCATTGTCCTATAGTCGTTTTGAAATTCGCAAGGTGGGTATTCCATTGTTTCCAAAATTTGGCGGTTTCAGTTTACAGTTTCAAATATTGGCTCTTGTGTGTCAAATTTAATAATTTTTTGGCCTTATTTTAGATGTAATTTTTTGAAGCAAGATCCCGTCATGCTAATCTCTGTGTGTCAGCTTACAAAGTATGAGTTTATGTGTAGGTGTTGTTAATTTCTACAGGAATTTTTCTTCCATATCTAATAGGTGTAGTAGTTAGGTAATACCTATGTGTTTATATCTCATTGAAGTTTACTGGACTCACGGAAAACTAATTAGGTAGCTACCATTTTTTTTTTTTTTTTTTTAGTAAAAAACTAAATGAAATCTCACTCAAACCCAAGTTTGTTGAATCTGTTGATTTAAAATCAAACCGTTCTACAAACTTGGCTCTTCAAATCCATAACTTGTTCGGGAAGATGTCTTCATTCGTCTTGTCATGTTTGCTTGTCAGAACTTTGTTCTTCGTCTCATTATTCACCGTACGCTTCATAGAAAGCTTCTCTAACGATGTGACATTTGGATGAAGCGAGTTCTTGGATAAAGAGAAAAAAGTAAACATCTTGCAGACGTATTGGTAAAAGGTTACGTAGGTAGCGTTCCTGTTAGCTAATTTTCTATTGATATATCTATTGCATACCTAATTAAGGCGAAATCATTCTTACAACTTACATAACTGAATTTCAGTTAATGGTTACCTATAATCAATCCAGCTGTTTGGGTTTTAGGCCTGTATCACATTGCATTGGAAGCGTAGTAGCTCAAAGTGGAGCGATGTATGATGCCTCATTAAAATCCAAGCCTTTGAAAAATTGAAAACGATAGAGATCTCTCTCACTGCAAGGATTTTCCCAATATCTCAATAATCCTAAAATCCAATGTTTACCTACCATGCTGGCACCGGTCGCTATGCGCATTTATATGTCATAATGTCATAGCTACTCATTTTCCTCACGAGGCTGAGTGGGCCCCACAACAGCCAGTCACGGAATCAATCATTTGCATGATACAAATTTCTT
Source organism: Diaphorina citri (assembly GCF_000475195.1). Lineage (NCBI taxonomy): Eukaryota > Metazoa > Arthropoda > Insecta > Hemiptera > Psyllidae > Diaphorina > Diaphorina citri. The sequence continues at coordinate 31,454 of NW_007378035.1, read as the reverse complement.
GACTCCGCCGGGAATCGAACTCGGGTCTCCCGCGTGTAAGGCGAGCGCAGTGACCACTACGCCATGGGAGCTGATTATTATTATATCTATTTTCAAAGGTGCAATAGGTTAATCTTAAGCTGTGTCCACACCACACGCCGTCAATCGATGTCAACTGAAACCGTACACTGCCTCGACAACATTATAGGTTCATCTTGTTGTCGACTATGTATGGACATAGCTTTAGGTAAATCCTACATACAAATGTAAATGCCATAAGTGATCTCTTCTTTCACTGTGAGCCTTTAAAACATTAAGGTGTGTATTTCTTCCCAGGGAGGTCTTGCACGTTCCTAGACTTTGTGAGTCCCTTATAGCCTTCTGAAGAGAATTCCACAGTCTAACTGCAGAAAGTTCATGATTTTCATGAACTTTCTGACCTTAGAGCGTGAAAGGTCTCTAGTCTCTACCTTTTTCATAGATTCGGATTTTCAGGAGGCATCGCGCGACTCTGCGCAACTAAAGGAGTTTGTTTTAAGGCTTTAATGGCAGGATTCTCACCTAGTGAGCTCGTCCACCCAACCGGGGGTTCATGTTGTACCTAAATGGTTGGGCGTAAAGGAAAACTAAAATTGCCTTTGTCATTATTTTGATCAGGTTGTCCTCTATTCTCATTCGGTTGATTCTGAGAATCTCTTTAATCTTTTTGCTCTCCTCTTGAGATTCAAAATGAAATTTTCTTAATTTATGACTATGTGTAGATGCGGATGAAGCTGTGGTTTCTTTTTCGGGAGCAAAGTGTCTTCTCTGAAGATTTGTAAATCTGGAAACCCCCATCATGTTTGTTTTTCATCAAATGTTTCATTTGAAATCCGTGGTTGAGCTTTTCTCCTTTTCTGGTTTCTTTTATTAATCTTTTAGATGCTGTTTTATTAATTTCCCCTCTAATTCTTTCTTTTCTTTGCTCTCTTCTCTTATTTGTTCTAGGCTGGCAAATCCATAGATTTTGTAAAGCAAACTGTTATGCTAATTATTAATCCGAGTGGCTTCCCACTTCAAACCTCTAAATTTATGACTATGTGTACCGTGGCATATAATATTCCGTCTCTCTCTCTCTCTCTCCTAGCACATCTCTTTATCATACTCACTACATCATACGACAAATTTATATTCTGCTTTTTTAAGTTTCATGTCTGACTTATTTTCATTTAGATTCAAATATTTTGATTATGATAATGTATTCGGAAGTTTAGTTTCTCTGTAAGCACACCCGGAAAAGTTTACTTTGCTTTCATATAACCTCTTTACAGCTTGTCACAGTTTGTGACATACTTTTTTCCATTGCTTACGTTAAAAAAATCCTCTAAAAAGTATCTTTTCGTTGACCTGTAAGTTGTGTTGGGACTTTGGGGGATATTAGTAATATGCACCATATAAATTTGAATATGCACCAAGTGAAACTTTTTTGAATTTCAATTGGTTGGATGGTTGGCGACCTGGATGTTGATTGCCATAACACCCCTTCTCCAAAAGATCGCTGAATACTGTTTTCAGTTTTTTCCAATAACATGAGTTGAATTGAGGTTTGTCTAGTTGCAATGTGGTTTGTCCTGCATTTTTAAAGAAATCAAGATGGTATTGATGAAAAAATAGCACCACTGCAGACTATAATAGACAACAGAAATACAGATTTAGCTGTACTATCTATCTAGATGTAGACTACAGTATTAAACATAAAACAACCATCATTATGTTCTGCGAAATCAATGTTCTCTGCAAATCTGTGAGATATTCTGAGGTTATGTGTTCATCATGAATTACCTTCTTCATCAAATGATATTACATCACATTTCCCACCTCCTTTTCATCACTACCTCCAATTGATTGAACTCTTTGGTCTAAGAGGGGCCCAAATAGGAAAATCGAGTTTTGAGTAAGACAACTTTGAAGTGTTTTGATTTCCATTGTAAAGTATTGGGAGGATTTGACAAAAACTCGTGTATCTTGATGAATCAAATTGATCCCAAGATCAAGGTAAACCTAGACCCTTGACAAATGGATTGTGCTTGAAGGCATAATAATTGGAAATTATATCAACGTGATTCTTTTTTGACCAGATTCTCAACAACATTCCACTAGCCGTTATCACAAAAGAGTTGTTGCTGTTGTTGTTGTTGTTGTCGTCGTTGTTGTTGTTGTTGCACAAAATAGCACAAAGACGGTGAAAGCTGCTACTACAGCAAAAGAGTTGTCCAAGTATTAGGGCGCGTCCCTTTTTCTATAGAAGCGTTCAATTTCTCATACATCGCATCGCTCCCTTTCAAATCGTCATGTGGAAAATATTCTCCATTGATTTGGGTGAAATTTCCTTCGGAAGCAATTTAAATTTGTATACTTTCTATACATCTTGTCTATTCCAAACACCGAAAATGTATTTTTCTTCTCCTTGGCATTCAGACAAAATCCCATGATGTACTCAATTGAAAAAAAGTAAAAAATGCAATTTGTCTGTTTTCTCTTCGTTTTTTGCGCCCTCACGGTATTTCTTAATTTTTTTATTCAAATACATATTACTCAACTCCTTTGTACTACTACATACATGCGAGCATCTTGATGGATACAATGACTTGGGGGGTTATAAATCCATACATAGATTGGTATATCGCCATCCAATTACATCTTTTTACAATCGTAGCCATATGATAATGTCAGTGTCATATTGGGTGAGGCTTCTTCTATACCCCCTTGACGAACACCGTAAAAGTGGTGCGTTTTTTTTCTTTTTTTTTTT
>NW_007378035.1:25106-27876 GCF_000475195.1 Diaphorina citri | reverse complement strand
AAATTTTCTTAATTTATGACTATGTGTACCGTGGCATATAATATTCCGTCTCTCTCTCTCTCTCTCCTAGCACATCTCTTTATCATACTCACTACATCATACGACAAATTTATATTCTGCTTTTTTAAGTTTCATGTCTGACTTATTTTCATTTAGATTCAAATATTTTGATTATGATAATGTATTCGGAAGTTTAGTTTCTCTGTAAGCATACCCGGAAAAGTTTACTTTGCTTTCATATAACCTCTTTACAGCTTGTCACAGTTTGTGACATACTTTTTTCCATTGCTTACGTTAAAAAAATCCTCTAAAAAGTATCTTTTCGTTGACCTGTAAGTTGTGTTGGGACTTTGGGGGATATTAGTAATATGTTTAGGCTGGGGTAATGGGACTGTTTAGGCTGGGGTAATGGGACTGTTTAGGCTGGGGTAATGGGACTGTTTAGGCTGAGGTAATGGGACTGTTTAGGCTGAGGTAATGGGACTGTTTAGGCTGAGGTAATGGGACTGTTTAGGCTGAGGTAATGGGACTGTTTAGGCTGGGGTAATGGGACTGTTTAGGCTGAGGTAATGGGACTGTTTAGGCTCATCCGGGTAGTATAGATACATAGATAAATAGGTACATAATATATGACTAAAGTATTTATTTTCTACATTCATAATTATATTTATTTTTACAATGTTTTATCCCCCCCCCTCTTCCTTTAAAATTGTCATAAGCACTTGCGTTCTTTGTACATTATTGTCAGACGTGTATCTCCTATGTGCTTGTTGAAAATTAAATATTGAAAAATCATTAATTAATTGTGGTGAAGCAGAAAGCCTCTTTACAGAGAAGGAAAACAGGATAGGGGAAAGCCAGTCGCTCCGGGAGGGGACCTTATCGCTTCGGGAGGGGACCTTATCTGTCAATAAAGTTCAAAAAGCCTCTTTACAGAGAAGGAAAACAGGATAGGGGAAAGCCAGTCGCTCCGGGAGGGGACCTTATCGCTTCGGGAGGGGACCTTATCAATATTATCTGTCAATAAAGTTCAACCCCGGACGGGAATCGAACCCTCGTCTTGCATTAGGCTTTCTTGAAAAACTGTAGTGTTAGAGATTGTAGAGAACGGCTCACTTATTAAGCTCGGCTGGTGGTTAACCTACTGATAATCTTAATACAATATGTTTGCAGGCAGAACACCCCATGATATGACATGTCATGTAGACATGACTTTCAGGTTTTGAAAAGAAGACAAGATGTATCTTCTACTTTCCTAATAATACGTCTATCTAATGTAGGTACCAGTATAATACGCCTACCTAACGTACCTACATATAATGTAATATGTCGATCTAGTAGTAGGTAGGTATCTTCTCATATTATATGTATTACATTATAGATTATACCTACAATTTTATTCAAAGGAAAAAACATATTCACGAGTTTGCATAGGAGGAGGAGGAGGAGGAGGAATAGGATAGGAGTTGCATAGGATAAGAAGGAAGAAGAGGAGGTTTAGGAGAAGGAGGTGGAGGATTAAGAGAGGGAGAAAGAAGAGAAGGAGTACGAATATACGAAAAGACAGTAGGAGGAAGATTAGAATCAATTGAAGACTTTGGTACAAATTATAGGATGTCACAACTTTGGTGCTCACTGCAGTATTGTAGGATTTTCCCAATATCTCAATAATCCTAAAATCCAATGTTTACCTACCATGCTGGCACCGGTCGCTATGCGCATTTATATGTCATAATGTCATAGCTACTCATTTTCCTCACGAGGCTGAGTGGGCCCCACAACAGCCAGTCACGGAATCAATCATTTGCATGATACAAATTTCTTGACTCCGCCGGGAATCGAACTCGGGTCTCCCGCGTGTAAGGCGAGCGCAGTGACCACTACGCCATGGGAGCTGATTATTATTATATCTATTTTCAAAGGTGCAATAGGTTAATCTTAAGCTGTGTCCACACCACACGCCGTCAATCGATGTCAACTGAAACCGTACACTGCCTCGACAACATTATAGGTTCATCTTGTTGTCGACTATGTATGGACATAGCTTTAGGTAAATCCTACATACAAATGTAAATGCCATAAGTGATCTCTTCTTTCACTGTGAGCCTTTAAAACATTAAGGTGTGTATTTCTTCCCAGGGAGGTCTTGCACGTTCCTAGACTTTGTGAGTCCCTTATAGCCTTCTGAAGAGAATTCCACAGTCTAACTGCAGAAAGTTCATGATTTTCATGAACTTTCGTTTTATTTAGTATGATGCGGATGAAGCTGTGGTTTCTTTTTCGGGAGCAAAGTGTCTTCTCTGAAGATTTGTAAATCTGGAAACCCCCATCATGTTTGTTTTTCATCAAATGTTTCATTTGAAATCCGTGGTTGAGCTTTTCTCCTTTTCTGGTTTCTTTTATTAATCTTTTAGATGCTGTTTTATTAATTTCCTCTCTAATTCTTTCTTTTTTTTGCTCTCTTCTCTTATTTGTTCTTATTTCTCTGCACTCTGTTCTTAGTTGAAATATTTTCTTTTGCGATTGAGTGATTCTGAATTACTCCGACAGTCCTGACAGATGAGAAAACTTCAAACCAGCCTCTGTGAACGCCCTGCTGTTAACACCATGGACTCTCAATACAGAGATTCTTGGTTCAAATCCCCACCAGAGCATAAATTTCCACAACGAAATTGACATCAGCATGGGTATAAATTATTCAGCCTGAAGTAACGCTGAACGGGCTTTCAGGTTGATTCTTTTTCAAAGTCTTTCTTTACGTCTAAGTGAT
>NW_007378035.1:17141-25067 GCF_000475195.1 Diaphorina citri | reverse complement strand
GGGGGGGATCCCTCTCCGGCTTTCATTATGCACCTTTACTGTAGGCTAAGACTCCGAAAATTCTGATTTTTTTTTATTTTTTTTTTTTTGGGAGCTTTCAATCTTAATTAACTTGACTGTATTATAGGTACTTTTTCATATTTTGACTTGGCAGGACGGAAAGCTGCCACGCTCCTTTATAAATATGAAAATTTAGGCTCTTCCGACACTTTCGCTGAGCTGTCAGCTTATTCTTGTTATCAGACACGTGCTTGGAAAATAAAACCATTGAATGGTGGTACCTAGAGTATAATTATATACCTACCTCTTACTTACTTTTTATTTTTTCCATAAAAGATTTGATTGTCTTTTTCTCATATAAAGGTATTGTGGGTTATTTGGAACCATAGGTAGGTATAGGTAACTGAACCATTATTTTGAGACGTGGGTTATTCTGTGTCCTCATAACATTCTAATTTAGTAGAATAATAAACCCTTAGAACCCATGTTTTGTACAATCCCAAGTTGACCCTTTGGATACTTAAAATCAGAATCCGATCCCACTATCCTCACTGACTAGCACAAAAAATTTAAAAAGGACTCCTATAGTAGAGCGCCTTGTAAGGGCAATTCTATCGCGGGTTCGATTCCAGCCTTGGACGGATGTTATCCTAAACAGATAACAAACTAAAGATCGCCAAGTTAAAACTTGAAACTCACTTCCTTCGTCCGGACAACTTCGTCCGGACAACTAGTAGGTAACTACCTATGCATCTATCTTAGTAGACTATCACATCTACATTAGCTGTCACATCTACTCCACACATGGCCAATTGTAAGAAAACAAGGCGACTTGAATTGGAAAAGTTTGCTTTCAGAATCTAGTTTCCTCTGTTGCGACAAAAGTTGATATCCCGTCCCAACAAGTTGACCTAGTCTGTTCCCGAATGATAGTTTACAAAGAGTTTCATAGTTCATAACAAGTTGACCTAGTCTGTTCCCGAATGATAGTTTACAAAGAGTTTCATATAGTTCCTACCAATAGAACTGTTGCATGTGGGTAAAAATATGAACTAAAGGTCGATTCCGACGTAAAACGTTGTGAAAAATCCAAATCTAAGGTCTGAGGAAAAAGTAACTTTAAAAGCCCGAAAATTCAATTTTCATTTGCCGTTCTAATTAAGGTTCAAAGAGTTGTGACGTCAGATTATAAGAAATGGGCAGAAACGCATGCACACAACCAGATTACACTAGTGTTGTCTCCATACGAGCTTTTCGCGGGACAGTTGATGTGACGTCATTAAACAAGATTTACCGGTATTTTTTAAATCGATTTATCTCATGATATAAAAGTCGTAGACGAAAAAGAAAAATTCCCCTGTTCCTCATTTTTTCTGCTCTTTGACTTTGAAACTATTATTATTATTATTATTATTATTATTAGTATTATTTATTTATTTTTATTTATTATTATTATTTTTTTTTTTTTGCTCAGTCACCTAACTCACCATAGCTACCTGCTTCATCTCATTAACCTCACCTAGCCTGAGTGTGGCAGACAAAAGTCACCAGCACGTGCTTTCCCATCCCAATACTAGATACAAGCAACGTTGCTTTCCCAGATAGTCACCCATCCCAATACTAGATACAAGCAACGTTGCTTAACTTCAGTGATCCTCTGGGAGCTTTTGCATTCAACGTGCTATCGCCGCTGGCATTTTGTCAATGTGAACGCGGTATATATGGAACTATCGATTCATTGTGTGCTTTTTACTTTCCTTATCCTATAGGAAGGAAAGTAATGTAATCGGGTCAAAATTTCGATGGTCAGTTTTTAGTGTCAAAACACGTTTTGAGGTCCCTAGAGCCTAAATCCAAAGTCTCAGCCATTGGTCCGTGTGTGTGTCTGTCTGTTTGTAAACAAAATATCTCGAGAACGGTAAGAGGTAGAGACTTGAAATTTGGTATGTAGGTATACATAGATGTCAAATGTGACAAGGATGCAACTCAACTCGTAAAAGTTTGGCTATACGCTATAAGAACAAGAACACCCAAAATAAGCATCATTCAATGGGATGAGGAAAGTCGTGTGATGTTCACACCAGATTTTTTTCATAAAGCCTGTCATAAATTTCACATAATTCACATATCGTGTGGAAGTTTTTGTAATACTCCGACATAGCATGCACATCTGACTCCAGGAGATAAGTTAGGTATGTCGGTACCTCATAGGTAGGTTTGGTCGGTAGAATGGAGCAGTTGCATTTGGGTGAAAATTATGAATAAAAGGTCGATTCCTAATTCCTACGTATACATACGAGTATAAAAAGCTGTGAGAAATCCAAATCTGAAAAAATCCGAAAAGGTAAATTTAAAAGGTCAAAAATTCAATTTCTCATTTGCCATTCTAATGAAGAAGTCGAAGGAATTGTGTGTTGTGACGTCAGATTATAAGACATGCGCAGAACGCATGCGCACAAACTCATTAGTCACATTACACTAGTGTCTGCAAGGGGTGCATGCAGTCATGTCAGATCTTTCAATATAACGACTGAGTACTGACATGAGTGCATGCAGTCATGTCAGATCTTTCAATATAACGACCGAGTACTGACATGAGTGCATGTAGTCATGTCAGATCTCTCAATATAACGACTGAGTTCTGACATGAGTGCATGCAGTCATGTCAGATCTTTCAATATAACGACTGAGTACTGACATGAGTGCATGCAGTCATGTCAGATCTTTCAATATAACGACTGAGTACTGACATGAGTGCATGCAGTCAAATTGAAAAATCTCTTGAATTCTCGTATTTCTAGTCTTCTTGCTTCTTACCTATCTGATGAGAGACATAGGATGGTTATCTACTGCTTACTGCTGTCCGATTTTAATCTTGTTATTCGTATTTTTGGCTGCACAAGTCCTACCCAGTATTTTTGGTATTTTTATTTGAAACTTGTTTGTTTTGAAAGGAAAGTACCTACTCACCTTTATACTGCTATAATGGCGCCAGACTGTTTCGCTAGAATCGGTCTCGCGATACCAAGTCTTGCAAAAAGTCTACAGTGCACTGGCACCTTAGGAGGTGTATTGTCCTTTAGGGAAACTCTCAGAAACGGATCCGATTCCGATGGCGCGCCATCTTTGATTTCCTATGGTTTAGTGAAGGCGCCATTTCAGTTTCCATAAGGGAATCGGTTCTTCTGTTTCCGAAAGGAAAATACACCTGAGCTAGACATACGTTGTACTTTCCTTATGGAGACCAACGGACGCCATAGCAAAGTTACTTTACCGTGGTAACATTTAACACTGTACGTATCTAGCTCAGGCAGGTAATAATCTGCCTTTTGGTAACATTTAACACTATACCTATCTAGCTCAGGCAGGTAATAATCTGCCTTTTGGTAACATTTAACACTATACCTATCTATCTCAGGCAGGTAATAATCTGCTGAATTTTTATTTTCATTTTATTTTTATTAACCTTCTCAGACTTTTTTTTATCATAAAAAATAAAATGAAAATAAACTGTGGATGTATAATTACAGGAGCTATTTTCAGTATAGAAGTTGCTATTTGGATTCTGCCCAGAGGCATTGTTGTGTGAGTTCTGGAGTAGGTAATATGGGAAAGATTTATTTAGAAACCCGTGTATATTCATACGCGAGTAATTACTGACTTGATTACCCTCGTCTTGCATTAGGCTTTCTTGAAAAACTGTAGTGTTAGAGATTGTAGAGAACGGCTCACTTATTAAGCTCGGCTGGTGGTTACCTTCCACTCAAGAGTGTCCTTACCTATATTGATAATCTTACTACATCCTCCACTATGTTTGTAGGCAGAACACCCCATGATATGACATGTCATGTAGACATGACTTTTAGAAACCCGTGTATATTCATACGCGAGTAATTACTGACTTGATGTTGAAACAAGCACGTGTCTTTCTATTTGGCTTCGTACAGGATGTTAAAGGAAAACTCAAATACTGCTAGAAGGCTACACGTATGTTATTACGCTAGATAGGGAGATAAGTTAGGTATGTCGGTACCTCATAGGTAGGTTTGGTCGGTAGAATGGAGCAGTTGCATTTGGGTGAAAATTATGAATAAAAAGGTCGATTCCTAATTCCTACGTATACATACGAGTATAAAAAGCTGTGAGAAATCTAAATCTGAAAAAATCCGAAAAGGTCAAAAATTCAATTTCTCATTTGCCATTCTAATGAAAAAGTCGAAGGAGTTGTGACGTCAGGTTATAAGAAATACTCAGGACGCATGCGCGCAAACACATTACACTAGTGTTGCCTGCAAGAGACAGTTGATGTGACGTCATCGCGTACGGGAGCGTATGCCTTGATGTCGGTATAAGTAAGATTGTCAGGTATTTTTTAAATTGATTTATCTCAAGATCTAGAAGTCGTAGAAGAAAAAGAAAAATTCCCTAGTTCCTCATTTTTTCTGCTCTTTGACTTTGAAACATCGCCCAAGTAAGAGCAACTGGTCTATTCTACTCGTCAGTAGGTAGTCAGGGGTACTGGGGTAGGTCTGAGTAGTCAGGGGTACTGGGGTAGGTCTGAGTAGTCAGGGGTACTGGGGTAGGTCTGAGTAGTCAGGGGTACTGGGGTAGGTCTGAGTAGTCAGGGGTACTGGGGTAGGTCTGAGTAGTCAGGGGTACTGGGGTAGGTCTGAGTAGTCAGGGGTACTGGGGTAGGTCTGAGTAGTCAGGGGTACTGGCGTAGGTCTAAGGTACCAGGATGGGAAATCGTTTCGACAATTTGGGGTAAATCTGTTTGTTCCGCTATAACTTTTGAATGGTTCGCCCGATTTTGATGAAATTTGACACACTTGATCGACACGTGGAAAAAATTTGATGAATAGATTTTGAGCGTAATTGGGCTTTTGGTGAAACTTTAGAAACGGTAAGAGCTAGAGACTTGAAATTTGGTATGTAGCTGTCAAATGTGACAAGGATGCGACACGAAACGTTTGGTTGATATTGTTGCTGCGCTTGGCGGTATTTTGACCGCTTTTGAACATATTTCGATCGTTTTTTGGCGGTTTTCAGCGACAAAACGGTTAGCGATATTGTAAAAGTTAGGGTAAAAAAACACTCAAATAAGCATCATTCAATAGGATAAGGAAAGCCATGTGATGTTCACACCAGATTTTTTTATGAAGCTCTTGCACTCAACCAATGATCGTCTTCAGGCTGATTCGGGGAAAGAATAGTAGGTTCGGGGAAAGAAGAGACTAGTGTAAATCTCAGCGGATTGACATCACTAACTCCCGTTTTTTCCAAAAAACAAAAAAAAAAAAAAAAAACTGGTTTTTGGGGGATTTTTTTCACATTTTCTCACACAAATGAGCTCTGATCTTGAAATTTTTTTCTGTCACCTCTCGTTTTAGAAATCCCATTTTCGAATCAAACGGAACCGAGATTTTTCGTCCGCCCTGTGGCTGGCTCATATATTTTTGACTCGAAAAGTTTGTTCCTTTGCTTAATAAGCTCTCCCCATTTTCCCACATGAGTTTAAGCGAAAAGTTTTTTGTGTTAAAAGTATATTTATTTGCACAAACAAAACTTGACTTAAACTCTCCCCATTTTCCCACATGAGTTTAAGGGAAAAGTTTTTTGTGCTAAAAGTATATTTATTTGCACAAACAAAACTTGACTTAAATAATTATTTAGTCGAATGATAAAAAGTTTGTTTATGTTAATTTTATATTTTCATAATTTAATTTCTGCTGTCAAGAGTGTGAGAATGAGACGCATCGGGGTGGGAAGAGTTAAAGAACTACAGTAATTAAAATAAAATAATTGAAAAAGTGTAAATTATCTTTTCACTGGAACTAGGTATGTAAAGCAGACAAAAGACAAGCAACGTTGCTTTCCCAGATAGTCACCCATCCCAATACTAGATACAAGCAACGTTGCTTAACTTCAGTGATCCTTTGGGAACTGGAGCATTCAACGTGCTATCCCCGCTGGCATTTTGTCAATGTGAACTCGGTATATATGGAGCTATCGATTCATTGTGTGCTTTTTCCATAAAGCCTGTCATAAATTTCACATATCGCGTGGAAGTTTTTGTATTACTCCGACATAGCATGCACATCTGACTCCAAACCAGAACAGTCCTGGTCCTACATATTATACAGAATGTTTTTTAGGGCTGCTCAGGGCGGTATTTGGGCGGGGGGGAGGCGAGGGGGCCCGGGCCCCCCACCCTCGAGCTCCATTTTTCTCCTTTACTGTACGTCAGATTCCGAAAACTTGGGATCGAGGGGGCCCGGCCACCCCCTTCCCTACCGTCGAGCTTCATTTTTCTCCTGTACTGTGGGCCCGACTTCCACCCCCCCGGCAACATCCTGGATACGGCCCTGGGGGTTTCTACAGGTCTCGGTAGAAAGTTAAGGTGGTGACGCAACTTGTTTGTGTTAGCATTGTTTAACTGTTTATAAGTTGTTGTAAGCTGTTACTGCTATAATGGCGCCAGACTGTTTCGCTAGAATCGGTCTCGCGATACCAAGTCTTGCAAAAGTCTACAGTGCACTGGCACCTCAAGAGGTGTATTGTCCTTTTGGGAAACTCTCAGAAACGGATCCGATTCCGATGGCGCGCCATCTTGGATTTCCTATGGTTTAGTGAAGGCGCCATTTCAGTTTCCATAATGGAAGCGGTTCTTCTGTTTCCGAAAGGAAAATACACCTGAGCTAGTAAGTTGTACTTTCCTTATGGAGACCAACGGACGCAACAGCAAAGTTACGCCATCTTGGATTTCCTATGGTTTAGTGAAGGCGCCATTTCAGTTTCCATAACGGAAGCGGTTCTTCTGTTTCCGAAAGGAAAATACACTTGAGCTAGACATAAGTTGTACTTTCCTTATGGAGACCAACGGACGCCATAGCAAAGTTACTTTACCTTGGTAATATTTAACACTGTACCTATCTAGCTCAGGCAGGTAATAATCTGCTGAACTTTTATTTTCATTTTATTTTTATTAACCTTCTCAGACTTTTTTTTTATCATAAAAAAATAAAATGAAAATAAACTGTGGATGTAATTACAGGTAGCTATTTTCAGTAGAAGTTGCTATTTGGATTCTGCTTAGTAACACTGTACCTATCTTTACCTTGGTAACATTTAACACTGTACCTATCTTTACCTTGGTAACATTTAACACTGTACCTATCTAGCTCCAGGCAGGTAATAAGCTGCTGAACTTTTATTTTCATTTTATTACTTTCTATTATTTTTATTAACCTTCTCAGACATTTTATCATAAAAAATAAAATGAAAATATAAACTGTGGATGTAATTACAGGTAGCTATTTTCAGTAGAAGTTGCTATTTGGATTCTGCCCAAAGGCATTGTTCCTATCTTTACCTTGGTAACATTTAACACTGTACCTATCTTTACCTTGGTAACATTTAACACTGTACCTATCTAGCTCAGGCAGGTAATAAGCTGCTGAACTTTTATTTTCATTTTATTTTTATTAACCTTTTCAGACTTTTTTTTATCATAAAAAATAAAATAAAAATAAACTGTGGATGTAATTACAGGTAGCTATTTTCAGTAGAAGTTGCTATTTGGATTCTGCCCAGAGGCATTGTTGTGTGAGTTCTGGAGTGTAATATGGGAAAGATTTATTTAGAAACCCGTGTATATTCATACGCGAGTAATTACTGACTTGATGTTGAAACAAGCACGCGTCTTTCTATTTGGCTTCGTACAGGATATTAAAGGAAAACTCAAATACTGCTAGAAGGCTACACGTATGTTATTACGCTAGATAGGGAGATAAGTTAGGTATGTCGGTACCTCATAGGTAGGTTTGGTCGGTAGAATGGAGCAGTTGCATTTGGGTGAAAATTATGAATAAAAGGTCGATTCCTAATTCCTACGTATACATACGAGTATAAAAAGCTGTGAGAAAT